>NC_089531.1:9031025-9332426 GCF_963924715.1 Thunnus thynnus
GGCCCTAAAGGCAGTCATATTCAGAGCCCAAACAGAACCGGAGGAGCCGCTGACCCAAAGAGTGGATTTTATGAAGTTGTATGGTTTTGTAATTCCTTTGTCGGCACAGAATTCAGTCCGACTCCTCGTCTTTCAGATTGGAGTTTTAATTAAACGAATAATATTTGGAGCAGCAGTACTCTTGAGGAAGAAATAATCTCATTGGTTGGGTTTGACCTTAAGGGGAGGAGCTAAAGAACTACAGTTACTGAACTACTGAAACAGAAGTTTGACCAAAAACTCAAAGTCCACTTACTTTCCAGAACTTTCAACTACATCTCAGCAGATAGAATTTGATTAAAAAATATATATCATTATAACATTGAAGTTATTATTATTACAAGGTTTATTTTTCAAAACCTTTGAACTGAGGACAATTAAGCTGAAGAGTTGGAAAAATGAAAGATGAGATTTGCATTTGTCGAGGTTTACCTTTACTGATATGTATTGATATATTAGACGTTACTAATTAAAGGATGGTAATTTTATGTTTTGAATAAATTTGCATCCTTTTATCCTCTGTACTAATTTCAGGAATGACTTTACTCTGCTTACATATAACTGTAGTGATGCACCCAGAAAGCAGTAAACCATGTAGTTTCATTATAATTTGCTTCATGCTTGACCTGGAGTTACCTGTAGTGCTTGGTGAAACAGCTTTACATTTTCAGAAAGAATGTAAAGTGAAAATGCACTCTTATTAAGTCAAAGTAACGAGACTGTAACCAAAGTATTCAGAATTAGCAAGATTAGCTGCTTAGTTCAAACTCTAATGAGTGGACTTTAAGGGCAGCTAGTTAAGCTAACGAGCTAGCCTTTAACAAACAACATCTCCAAGTTTATTTTTGTCATGACTGGAGGTTTGTCTTCACCAGTTTGCTAACTCATGCTCCAAAAAGTGTCTTTTTGTCTCTGTCAACTGAGGTTTAAGCCAACCAGTGACTTTAAATCTGTCTCTGAGAAACGGTACATGAGAAACTCTAATCTGCCTCCCTCTCAGGAAGAGATCAGCGTTAATCAAAGAGGTCAGAAAGAGGGGAGCAAGGCCCGAGCTCATACAATCACTTCTTGTTTTGATAAACAATCTCACTATTTCATTGTATGGCGCTGGAGGGGGCTGCCGGAGTGCCAGACGCAGCCTTGAATTCTTCCTTTCACAGGTGGAACAATGAAAAGGCTTCCCTCTTTTCTGAATGAGTCACTGGGCTGATAGGATCACACGTGTTTACATTGCTCAGCCTTGGCCCAAACCGTACCTCACGTTGCTTTGCTAAAGCTAATCAAGGAAATTGCTGTTTGTAAACCTCGTTGTATCAACATCTGGGAGCAGTCCCCTCTCCCTCCCGACCAAAACGGCTTAAAGTAAGAAAAAGAGAAACAAATACTGACGCATGGCACACGTGCACGCACACACACCACGTGCACAGCCACCCACACATACACACACACACACACACACACACACACACACGCACACAATACATACTGCATTTGTGACCCATTCCTCTGCTGAACAGGCAATGGAAACTTCTGCAAATGTAAATCTGGTGGGTTAAAAATACGGCGCATTAATGTGCACCACATGTGGCACTCTGGCAGGATGGAGGATATTTTGACGGCGGGGGGAGAGGAGGGAAGAGGGAGGGAGTAGTCCTGGGGTTTCTCCAACAACAGAGAGAGGCAGACACACACACACACACACACACACACACACACAGCTGCACTGAGACGATGCAGCCCCGACTCCAAAAACTCCTCCCCCTTTACCTTGAGCCTTTTCCACGAACACCACCTTGGAGTCGTGCTGGAAGTTGTGTCCGTCGAGGAGCATCCTCTCCCCTCCGGGGGCGGGACACGTCTCCAAGCTCTGCTTATCCACCAGCGGTAGCTCCTGGGCCGATCTCTGGGCTGTAGGAGGGAAAACAGAAACCGGCCTCATTGCTCAGCTAATACACACCCACTCCCCATGCAGACCTGAGCATCCAGACTGAGGCTGAATCACTACCTAGACAGCTTTCTGAGACCTCTCTGTAAAACTGTAAACCTCTACCTCTTCATCTTAAAATTAAGATGCCTCTCTGCCAGTAAGTAGGGAGAGGTTTCATGTTGTGTTTATTTGTGTTTTCCTAAAATTATGGTGGATGTTTTGTCCCAAATATTTGGTTTAAGAGTATCTTTCAACTCTCTGACTGTCTTACTCCTCTCTCTTACCTTCTGGCTTGCCCTTCTCATTCCTCGGTCGCTTTCAGTTTTTCCAAAATGATTTATTACTTGCCATGAAATATTTGCAAACCTTTCCTCTCTAAGTATAATGCTGATGTCTTGGCCAGGCCTCTCTAGTGAAAGAAATCTGTAATTTCATCGTGATTGACTGGGATAAATAAATATAGGTTCAATAAAACATCAATATCTTTCTCATGTGAGGATCATCTTTTTGTAATTCGATGCTGCTGCTTTCTGATTTTGATAAAACTCTAATTCCTGGTCTTTGGAAATCATCAGTCTTCCCCACATCTCTCTGTTTCTCTCCCTCTGTCTGTCTGTCGCTCTGCCTCACTCACACACAAAGTGAATTTTGGTCAGAAACAATTGCTTTGTGGCAGTCGTTCAAAAACTAACAATGGTCTATTTCAAGGGGCTGAGATCATGGTTTAACTACTGTCTTTCATTTACCTCATAAGACTTAATCTCAATGGCAGCTCTCACTGCCAGAACCACATGAAGTGGTTGATTTGCCTGAGTTTATCCCGATCCAGTGAAAGGTCAACTCCAGTGCGCTGCAGAAAGTCAATGAAGTTTATCGAGCAAAGGCCTAAATAGCCTTTACACAGACAAATGCTGTCAAAGTCAAATGCAGCTTGCATGCACCGGTTCTGCAGTGAATCTAGTTATAAGGCTGCATCAAATTATTCTAATTGATTAATCTAATGCTTATTTTTTGATAAAGTGATTAATTAATCAGATCAGATTAGACATTAAACAGTCCAAAACCAAACAATATTTAATCTACAGTGATGAAACAGTGAAAAGCAGCAACATCTTATATATGAGAAGCTGGAATCAGTGAACCAGGTGATAAATAACTTTAAGGATTAATCAGTAGTGAAAGTTTTTGGCTACTGACTAATTGATTAATCCAGTCTTGTGATCTCTTTAAATGGACCAACTTTTTTTGCAACCCCTGGTCACATGTGTCATATGAGTAGTTTCATCACAGCTTTATTTTTTTCCCTTCTAATCTGAGATATGTTTGATTTGAGTAATTAATAAAGGTCAGAAATGGTGAAGCTATCCAGTATTTTCTAAAAATGTGTCTTCTGAACCCGTAGAAAGGTCTCGACCCCCCTGTTGGTAGTCAATAAGTCGACTATTCACTACTCTAAAAGAAAAAATAAAGATGTACTCACAGCACTCGATGGGGTTTGATGCGGCCTGCAATGACACTGTTCTCCCGGTGGCCTGGTTGATGTGAACTCTGAAAACCATCCGCACACGTGTGTTCTTACGTCCGATGTCGGTCTCCCCCTTCCGCAGCTCTATGTCCGAATTACGCAGCTTCAAGATCCCCGCGCAGTCGATTCTGCAGTCGTGGAGACATAAGGTGAAGAGGTCAAGTTGGAGTCTGTCCGCGAGGCAAATCATCACGTGCGTTGGTGACATATGCTGCAGTTTCTCAGTTAATCAGGTTGTGATTTATATGGTGTTTCATTCTGGACTCACTCAAAACAGTCCTGAGGGATGCTGCGGTCATTTCAACAGAAGATTAACACCACCACCCCCTACAGAGTTTTTACACTTCAGTGCAACTACTCTGGGGTATAGTTCAAACTCTATAGACACAAATGTCTGGGAGAGTTCATTACATAATGAATATCTATGGTATGATCCACAAGAGATCATCCCAAAATATCGTCCCTGTCCTCAAATCTCACAACCAGGAATTGGCTGTAATGATTGTTTTTTTTCTTCCTTTTTTTGTACAGTGTTTAAGTCCTCATCATCAGACACTTAATAAAAGCCTCCCTCCTCCTCTTCCTCCTCCTCCTCCTCCTCCTCCTCACCACTTCTCTCTGTCTGCACTGCACTCATCTAACTTTTTCATACTTAAATACCTCGAGCCTTTCCAAACGGTTTCTGGCTTTTCCATCGCTGTGCTACTTGATGCCGCATTCCTCAAAGCCTAGTTAATGTCAACTTTTACACACATTCGAACACTCCCTAACATTCTTCTTGCCAGACACCAGGGTCTGCTTCACTGGCGAAGTAATCAGGTGTTGATGCTAAGGAGCCCAGCTGTTCGGCTCTCCGCCTACGCAGACAGACTGAGTGCAAAACCACATACTGAGGTGTCCGTTCAGTGCCTGAGAAAAACTTTTAGAAGGACAGCACAATACCAAGAAGAGAGGAAGTATTGTTTTGAAGGCACTCCAGCACAATCATTTAATTTATTAAGAGTTAATTGGAGTCATACCAAGTTGACCAACAACATTTGTGGCTTTGTATCAGCTAAAATATCTGAACTGAGGGTGATTAATGATTTAGTTTAAGACGCATGCCCCTAAATCATCATAAAAAACCATTTCATGATGATATAATAAAGCTTGTATTCTATACCTCATAGTAAAACGTCGACAGTATAGTAAGTCACACTGGAGCACGTGTCAAAACGAATAAATCTTGCGCAAATCCCTGGCCTATACTGTAAGTACTCTGAGGCGTGTCCTCCGTGAGAAAAGAGAAGCCATATCCTGAGGAGAAGTCGTTGTATAAGGGGAGCTTATGTGTTACATCCATTAAAAGGCAGAGAAAGTGCTGATGCTAGCAGCCCGCTACTGCCTGCAGCTCAGACAGAAACCCCACGTCCCTGTTAGCAGCTCTGAGCTTCCCCAGTAATCTGATCTCTGAGGCTTATAAAATGGGAAAGCCATTCGTCTGTGTACAGAGGGCAACACGTTCAAAACCCAAACACACTCGAGGAGGCCTGCACGCTCATGGACACACACACAGATGCATTAGATACAAAACTCTTATGTCCATAGTGTCAACTTTTTTAGAAAATCTGTACATCTAACATGCTTTTAAAGGCTCAAGAGGAGCAAAAATTTAGCCAGGTAGAAAACTGGAAGGATACCTCGGTTGAAGTATTACTCTAAACTGGAATTCAGAGATTATCACATGGTATCTTTACAGAGCAGCTGGCTATCATGCACAAACTGTTGCATATCAGATGTTCTTTTTGTGAAGTTCAGCTCAAGTCTCAAGTCATTTTACATAAGTTCAAGGCAAGTCTAAAGCCAGCTGATACAAGTCCAAATCAGGACTCTGGCACTGGAGGGCAAATATGTCAAGATGCAAATATGGGAATGCTTTAAAATGCCACATTTGAATGTTTTTCTTTTAAAGCTGTTCTAATTCTGGTTTTTACATGAGTCATGGACCATTGTGTGACTAAACTTACTTTAGACTTGACATGAAAGTAAAACATTTTTGCATGGCCTCACATCTGTATATCTGATTAATAGGCTGCTGCACTGAAGGGACTTAGTTATGAGGTGGTATTTAACAAAACACTATTAACACAGCTTTGAAAGGAAGGATGTTAAAATGCTTTGTCACTGTAATAGTCAACATTCACACCTGAAAGACTTGCATCTTGACCTGCTTGACCACTTGGACTTTGACGTGGACTTGCCTTCAAAGACTTGACTTGTACATACATGTCTGTAATGACTTGAGATCTGACTTGTCATGAACAACTTCAGACTTGACTTGGATTTGTCTCAAATAACTCAAAAACTTGACATGGACTTGTCTCATATTGCTTGAGACTTAAAGGCATACTACGCAGGATTTGTCGGTTGGCATTCAAAGTTGGCCCCTCCTCCCTGGCTCATTTACATCAGAACAAGCTGAGAGAGAGCGAGAGAGCGAGAGCAGTGGTGGTTGAGTGAGCTAGAAAGTGAATGAAGAGAGCGAGTGGCAGTAGCAAGAATAAAGCTGTGAATCAAATAAATAAAATATTATTTTCTGATTGTTTCATGGCAGTTATGTTCTGAAGCACAAATAAACACGCCCACACCTCTGCACACCTCTGCCGAACCATGCAGGAAGGTGCCGCATTGCCAGATTTTGTGTGAATGCAGAGTTTCATCCTGTCCGCTGTGGCCTCTCTGCTCTGTGTGTGTAGCTCAGCCCCACCCTCGGTCAAACAGACACACAGACAGAGAGCAGAGGAGCAGCACTCTGCACACAGCAGAGGAGAGAGACGGAGAAACAGGGGAAACCTGGTCACTATGTTTTCAAACAACCTCACACCTGTGTGCTGTTATTGGCTGGGGGCTACACACCCACTACCCAAAGGTTGACACACAGAGGCGTCCCAAACACAGCAAAATAATAAGAAAATACAGATAAATACACCACCACATGCTTCCAGTGGGTCATAAGTGATGATTAAGGGGGGTGAGAGGGATTTCTGTATAAGTCTATACATTGTTTTTTAGGAAAATCTTGCATAATATGCCTTTAACTTGGATTTGCATTTGCAGACTTGACTTGCACATGTCTCTAATGACATAAGGCATGACTTGCTCTAAGATAATTACAAATAACTGACTTTTTAACCAGATTTATTCCAGTTTTAACCAAGACATCTGGGGTTATTTCTAAGTCTTTTGGGGCAAATCTAAGTCGAGTCTTGAGTCATTCCAGACTTTATATGGACTTGTCTTTTAATTAGATGGCTCATTTAAACCAGACCAAAGCAAAAACATTTAAACCAGATTTAGCCATCTTTTAACCTACAATTCACCAACTCACATCTCACTGGGTAAGTACAGCCTCTGACACTACTCACATGGCTCGCATGTTGTTCTCTGGCAGCAGCGGGATCTCCAGCACCTTGGTGTTATTGTGCAAGGCCTCGTGGCTCGGGGTGGACACCGTCTTCCCGGTGATGCGGTGAACCTGGTAGAAGGCGTGGGGCCTCAGGAGCCTGTCGTCAGCTGTGCCAATGAACAGCTGCAGGGTCAGAGGCTCGCTCTCCATGTAACCGTGCAGCTAAGAGGGGGAGAAAGAAAAGACGCAGTTGTGGTTAAGCCCTCACGTCTTCTCCAAAAAAATAAAAAAGCAGCCACTTGCATGCTATAAAACAAACCAAGGTCTTTCAGAGGTCAGGCCTTCAGTGTGATGGTTTTCAAACAACGTGCCCATTTAGGATCTTGTAATCATTTTATCTTGATTAATTTACTACCAGTGGCCTGTGTGCACTTCCTCCATCAGTTCATGTCAGGCCTTCCAAGATGTTGATCCTACAGTAGCTGAATCTCAGGGGCAGACGCTGCCAGAGCGCAGTAAAACCACCCACCTACAGCCAGCGGCGTTGTGATTTGTGAGCACTGTGCTTGTCTTGTGACAAGACTGAGCCAGTGTTTCAGCAGAGTCAAGGTCATGTCAGCTCCACAAAGCCCCGGTCAACCAGGGTCAAAGAAAACTCTCACTAGTGACCCTGTTCTGATTTTTATCAGTAAAATGATCCCACGCACGTTTGAGTTGGAGACAGTACAAAAGTATTGCTCGCTGTTGCTGGCAGGCTGAACCCAGAGCTTCTTAAGTATTCCCAGACCTCCATAGGTGTTACTTGACAGGGGGCCTCCTGCCAGGATGACCTCAACCACCCAGCCTGCAGAGTGCAGGCATGGAGCCCAAACCCGCAGGGTGAAATCTGAGAACAGCGGCTACTACTGACACACTGTCTGAAAGTTATGTATGTTATCCATACAGTGTGACGGGTGAGAAATTACAGCAGAATACTCAGCGTTCTGAAGTCAAAACAATGGAGTGAAACACAAAGGGTATAAGAAGAAAGTAGAGGGGCTCCAATAAAGGAATGTACTAGTAAATATAATGTATTGAAAGTAGAGATCATATAGACAAATTGGTCATGTTAATGTTATTTAAGATGTTAAGGCTGCAACCTATAACTTGGCTCATAATCAAACTACAGCAAAGATGGCGGAGCATATCTGTGTTGCATATGTGAGGCTGTTTCACCTCATCGATGTTGGTTGACAGTGAAAATTTCATCAACCGATCAGGTAACATGAATGCAAATATGATGAATTTTGATGGCATTGTTATTGTTGACCAGAGAGGTGGTTTTTTGCATTTAACCACACTCCACTATACAGGCTGATATATTAATGATATATTACATTGGGAGAAAAACTCCCCAATGAAACATTCAAGTTGTTACATTTACCAAAATTCTACCTCTCTTCAGCCATTTGGTCCTTTTTGGCTAAAAAAACATCTTTCCATCCTTTTCATTAAAAACAGGCAATTGCTACACCTGAACTGCAAAGACTGAATTAGAGAAGCTGATATTGTTGGACAGTCACGTACGGTGTTATGACTATCTTCTCTATGGAGCGTTAGCTGAAGCAACAGGACCTCAGGAGTCCAAACTGGCATTACGAGGCAAGAATAATGTCTTAAAATGAACAATATGTGCACATCAGCATCCACAGACCCTGTCAAAGTGTCACAAAGGCATACACTGAACCCCAACTAATTATATGCCACTGTGGGTAAGAGTGTCAGCTGAAACCATTGGTGGGGAAATGTTGAAATGAAGACCACAGTTTTGACTTACATAAGAAGAGCACTCGAGGTGAGGAGTACCCACATCGCGAGTAAAATGCTCAGTATGGGGAGGCACAACATGTGATTTGGAGGAGGATCCCTGTCAGGGTTAAGAGCCTGCAAAAGCCCTGTATATTTGTGTAAGGAAATGGGTTGCTGCCTAGCAATGCTGTTTATTTAGGCAGCAGGAAGGAGTGTGATGAAGTGAGGTAGCCAGATTGCAAGGTTAGGTGGCTCCTTTCAAAATGCAATTACTAACAGATTATGGATTATCATCTTTAAATCATTATCAGAAACATAGTCTAGAGAAATAGAGATACTCTATAATGTCATCTGAATGCTTTCAGTTTCAGTTTTCCAAAAACTTCACGAACCATGCAATCGTAGAAACATTTACCACTCGTATCGGCATCGTCATCGATCATTTCAAAGTATAAAATGATCTAAATGGCAATCGTGCAATCAAGAAAGCCTCTTCCCTTCTTGTTTTATAAATGATCTGAATCCTGCGTTTTATAAAGCAGCTGCAGCGGACAGTTATGATTCATTGATGCAATTAAATCACTGTGATACCACTTCATGTAAATCCACCGCTCCCCCTCCCGAGCAGTTTGAAATTGGCAATGCAGGCACCCCTCCCTAGTTCATATTATCACCCACAAGAGGAATGCCGAGACTCCGGCTGCTCAAGGCACCAAAGAGGAGTGAGAAAGGGGTGAGGGCGACTGGGGCTCCCTCTCTGTTCTATCACGAGCCCTCCCAGCTCTAAAAAGATGATCACACACGCACACAAACACACACATACGCCATACTGGATTTCAGATTTGTCGAGAGACGGATAGCTTGGTTTGACCGACAGTTCGTCCTGTCACGCTTTTTGCTTCACATGATATTTGTTCATTACGCTTTGTTCAGAAACCTAAATTCGATGACAAGGATGAAAGCCGAGAATCCGCAAGGCAATAAGAAAAGACACATGACTCCAAAATAATGATGATCAGATCTACAAAAATGCACTTCAAAACAGCTAGTTTGATGTGTCTTTTAAGCAATGGGAAGCTCATGAAAGCTAACTTCAGACAAAGAAAAAAGAAGACCTCACAGACTTGAATAGGGGGTATTTCCACTCCACCAAAGTGCAGTATGAAACCCTGAGCATTAACTGCGGTGAGGACTGCACACAGCACTTCAGAGGGGCATACTTCAGTCTGTGCTGGCGTAAGGGCGGGTGTGGTTGAGGCAGGCAGCAGCAGCGATGGCACTGAAAAAGAACAGAAAACAGCCGACGTAGCTGTGCTGGATGTTGGAGGTGGAGAAAAAGGAACCACACAGAACAGGCCCTTCCAGAATAAACTCTGTAAAGTCTGGGCAGGGTTTGAGTCAGAGGAGCGACGGGACAAGCCAGAGAGACTTCGTCAGCCAGCGTCCACAGCAGAGGTTGCAGCGCTGTGTGTACCATGTAATCAGGAAGTCACAGAGATGGGGCTGCCTTGTCTGAGGCTCCCTTCAACATCTCCATCAGAGGCTGCCAGAAACGTGTGTGGTTTAGTCGCTGCCGCCTCCGCAGGACGCAGCGCACGATGATGTCAGTCGTACACACGGGAACTTTCCTAAACAAAGGGAAGTCTGTGTGGTTGGGGTGGTAGCTGGCGGAAAAGTAGGGGGAGGTTTGGGTTTAGGTTTAAAGAGAACACTCTCTATTTCAGCTGGGGTGAACTCAGACCCCTGTCATTAAATCATTAGCACCTTCTCATGGACAAATACACGCGCCCAGCACGGATGTGTGGCTGAAGTTGCCACACGTTGGATGGTTCATGTTTTGGTTTCCAAATTTCTTATTCCACGGAGTATTTCAATTTCCTTATTCCACTGCTGTCTGATCAACAAAAAGCACACGAGGAGAACTTCAATCCAAATACTATTAAATTTAACCTTTTCTACATGATACCTTGTCATGGTGGGAAAGAAAGTATAGTTGTGTCCCAATTTCATGTGTGTACTATCTATCAATCATCCTAGTAAACTGTTTTTGCGGTTGGTGCACAAAAATCAATGTAATTAATTTGTAATGATGCCATAAACGCACTGACGAGCGTCAATCAAACTGCACAACCACTGCCAATAAAACTTCACAAAGAGACACATTTAATCATTTCTAAGATGTTCCTGGAGCTGTCACACCACTATTCAAAAATGAATTTTAATAGCAACACCTCAATTTGGTGTGACAATAGTGTCCATCAATGCCACATTCAAAAAAATCTTGCAGATTAACCATCGTGCTGACTTTTGTGAACACAACACATTGGCCAGGTCTATATTCTCAGCCATTTTTATCATCACAGATATACTATATTGGTGTACAGCAGTGGTTCCTAACTTGTGGGGTGCCCATTCATAAATTTACAGGACAGCACTTTCATTTCGTAGTGCTATTTCCTGCTTCCTTGTGAGTGGTGCGTTCCACCTCAGACCACACCCAACAGTGATGTCCTCGTGTACTGACACACCCTGGAGTACACTTCATCACCGCAGCAAGATGATAGGGTGTGATAACTGGAGGTCAACAAAAATAAAATTTTCAGCTACTATTAAGTTGCTTCTTAACTACAGAAATAACAAATGTATGTTACATAGTTTGTCCACCAGAGGGCACTGACACGATTATTTGTCAACTGCAAAATGTCCTGCTCACTACGAATATTGGTCACAATTCTTAAACAACCAAATTAAAGGTTTTCTTATAAAAAATGTTTCTTTATGTTGTGTGTGTAAAAAAAAAGGTGAATGTATTGTTATCGCATTTATCTAAAGCACGAGTCATTTCTTTTTCTGACCACTTGGAGGCAGAACTCCACAAAAAGCTGAATATGTTTGACTTACTACCAGCGACCGCTCTAACATTACATTATATGCATTTGACATATTGTTGATATGAAAATATTGATTTGAGCTTTAACTCTCAACTATAACAAATATAACAGGAACTGGCCTCAAATATCCAGCATCAGTCAGGCTCTAGAGAGGATACTTACTTCCTTTGACCCTTTTTGAGTTGAACTCACTACATACTCAAAGCCTGCTTAGAGTTAGTATGTAATGTTAAACAGGAAAACAGCTTATTTTTGGCCTTAAAATGGCTGCTTAACAATGTTAGCATTTCCAATTCAAACCAACAAGACATGAGGAACGAGCTGCCTCTTAGCTGCTTTGAGAAAAACTGCACACTCTAAAAACCCTGTTATTAAAACCAAAAGGCAAACACAGAAAAACTTTGCCCCATATGTGACGAACATCTGGTAAACTTGTAGGCCCATTGTAATGTATTAATAAGATGTCAAAAGGTATTAATTAAACTGACAGCCCGGCTTACCACTCACTTTGCCCAACTCATTGCTGCAGACCCTTTATTTATTCAGAGACTGAGGTCAGATGTGTGCAGTAATGGTTGGGGGACCAGATGGGTTTATAACCAAAACATATCTGCAGTGGTCCACATTTTTTTTCTTTAGACTCGACCACCAGAGCTACTGTGGTTAAAGCTCATGACTAAGCTCTTACTGGCCATGCTACATCACTTTGTAACTGTCTGTGCTGCACTCGACAACGCAATGGAAAAGTCTGAGTCACCCTTGTCTGGACAGGAACTGACTGAGTGGACTGGTCTGTCTAATAGCATACCTATGGTATTCCATTCAGAAATGTGACATCTTTAAATAACATAACAGCCAGGTCATGAAACATATGTCGCCACAATCTGTTTTAACACATGAAGTTGAAAACCAGGAGGGGGAAAGTGTGGAGGCGAGAAGTGACGAGGTAAGGAGAATAAATAAGCCTAATGGTTGCACCGTGTGTTGGTCTAATCATCACCGGAAACCGAAGTGTCTAGCTCAGTGGTTCCCAACATTATATACACAAGGGAGACACCATATAAAAATGAGGGGTTGCAAGATGATGAATAAGAAAATTGTGTTCTCTTTTTTTCACTTTTTTATGATCTTTTCTTGAGTAATACTGGAATATTTTACTTCTAAAAATATCTATATGACACAATCAAAGAGGGAAAAACCCGTCTTTGGTTTAAGTGCTCACAGCTTTTAGAAATATGCAACCTGTTATACGGGGTCTTAACTAGACACTGCTTTCTTTTTTTTTTTTTTTCTAAAAAAGGCATCACAAGCCAAAAAAAGTTAAAAACTGCTGATCTAGCAGACCTGAACGACTGGGTGTCCTCCTGCCAGGGCTTTCACTGCTCCTCTGCTGCCCTCTGTCTCATAGTGGGCCCGGTGGTGGGATTTGGGCTGCACGTCGATCTGCAGGCTGTAGGGCCCCGAGCTGGACGGCAGCTGCCAGTCGAGGGCTGGCAAGGATGGGCTGTCAGGGCGAAAACACGTCCAACATGTCAACTTAACAAAGAGGGAGGAGGGCTTATTTTAGATGCACTTATCAAGGTAGAATGTGCAGAATGTGAACACTGTGATATGCCAAGCCTCGTGATAAACCTGTTATGAAATTACAAATATGCATAAACTTACTTCTTGTTAGTAAATATTCACAGTGTGTTCATGTAAATAAAGTGAATATGTTGAGAAATTCTGACATGATTCCTCAGTTGCCAAAAATACTGAAACAATTTTAAATTTATATGCAGTTTTACACTTTAATAAGTCTTGAGCACACAAAAAGCTGTTCCCCTCAGGGCCTTTCTTTCAGGTTTTCATCTGCTCAGGGCTTAAATCTAACTCAAACTGTCACTCCTTCTTTACCTGACATATTGCTTTGGCTTGGACCAGGAGTATGGATGCTGTGGCACGTCCAGAAACCCGCCACAGTAGCCCTCTTTCTTTAAGGGCAGGCGGTTGGAGTGGTGCTCATCTTGACAGAGCTCCCCAGGGCTCAGCTCTTCGCCTCCAGGCTCTAACTTCAGGCTGACTGTGGGGTTATGCTCCATGCTGGTTTTCCGGGCCTTCATAGGGATTCCCTCCCCGAGGTCAGCCACTCCATCTGTGGTCAAGGCGTTGATGGCTGCCAGGATGGCCGAGTTGGTGTATTGGTTGGTGTTTGGAAGCCAGCTCTCCTCGGTGACGCTGAGGCGAGGGGAAGCCTGTGGGGACAGCCCGGGAGAATGGTTGGGTGAGTACGGATAGTGCTTGTGCAGCGCCCCGCTGCCGTTGAAGCTGTACTTCCTCTTTGCACCGCACGGGGAGTTGGGCCTGGAACCTCGCTGACCTATCCAGGTGTCGTCTGTCACGCTTGTGCGAGGGGAGGTGGAGGGGGAGTGGCGTGGGGAGCCACCAGGGCCGCAGCCATCACCTGGCAGGGCGAGTGTGGAGCCCTTGGGGGAGACTGAGGGAGACTGCCAGGGGGAGTTCTGGGGAGAGTTGTCATAGTTGTATGAGTAGCTTGATTCATAGGAGGACGCTTCGGAGTGGCAGCTGCGAGATGAGATGCTGCTGGCTGGACTCAGGCAGCTGGGGTCACGATATCCATCTGCACTGGGGAGGGTCAGCGTCACGATGGAATTGACTCGCTTGGCAACAGGAAGGTTGTTCTCCTCCACCTCATCCTCAGGAAACTGACCGTAGGCTGTGATCTCAATACGAGGACTCTCCAAGGTTGGGGCTCCGTTTGGGCGGACGCTTGAAGATGAATAGTAGCCGGCCGCTCTCATGTCATCCTGGGCGTCATAACTGTGAGGCTCGGAGACAGAGACAGATATAGTGGGGCTGGACTGGAGGCTGTGGTACTGCGAGGGAAGACAAGGGTTGCCCAGCGGCAGGGAGAGACTGACATTTGGCGTGTAGCCATATGCATCTGGAAGGCAAACAGATTGAGTTTGTTACCATGATAATCAAACACACATTCACTGGCTCCCTTACTGAGACAGTTGCCAAGTTGAGTCTCATGAGAGCTGCTGCAGAAGTGTTGCCTATAATGGCAAAAGAACAGCTTGCCTACTGAATTTGGCCCTGGCTATTTCCTGATGCAGAAGGTATGAAAGTTAAAGCTTAATGCCTCGTCTAAGGGAGATCCCCAATCATACACTGAACGCAGTTAAGCCAGTGACACAAAACCTTTCTGAACGGTTCAATTTGTTCAAAGGAAATTAGGTGGGCGACACGAATAAAGGGGCCAAAAATAACTCCAGTCTAAATATAACCAAAGTCAAGACCAGGTGGTTTTTTTCCACTTCACATTGCCAGATGTATGCCACTTAATGCGTATGCTGCAGACCATAAAGTGTAACATTATAAAAACACACACTGACGCTTTTGTTGGCCAGTTTCGTGTTCCAACGGCCATCGAAAATAAACACAGGAGGGACATGACTCGTTTATTCGCATGCTGTAAAGGTGCATGCTGTACCCAACCAGAGGCAAGCTCATGGTTTTGTGCCAAAACTCCCGCTGGGTCGTATGAAACTCTGCCTGTCTGTGGCGAAGGCTGAGGTCACAACCAGGGGCTGAGGAGGGGGAACATGGGAACGGGACTTGTGGTTATATGGTGCATGAGGCTCGGCGAATGTGACCACAGTGGAGCACATTGATACGGAGGGAGACGGCAGCCAGATGCAGTCAGACAGCTCGCAGTCACCACAGCTCCTGTCTGCTGTAAATTTAAGAGAATTAGGGGCCCCGCCATAAAGTCTATGACATCAGTGCTGCACCATATGACTCCTTGTAATAAAAGAAAATTATGCTTACATTTAATGCAGCTTGCGGTGTGTGACACAGTAGCACTGAAATGTTTGTCCTCTATAATTAGACTGATGTGAATTAGCTGGAGGTTGCAATCCTAACAGGTAGCCTCAGGGACTTTGCCATCAGATGACTCTGCTCAATACTGGCCTCTAAATCATGCTCTATGTTACCCACAATGCCATGTCAGTCATTAGTACAGCTTCAATTCTGACTATTTTGGGAACACTTTTAGTCATGAGAGCAGCAGAGCCACGCCCACCTTGCCCAAACCAGCAGGGAGGGGCGCACATCGACTGTCCATACTCCTGCTTTAATAATGTTAGAATCTGCATGGATTCTGGCAGAATACAGACATTCAACTGACAGGAAGATGCAGTTAAGACCATAATTCAGTGTAACACCACTGTCCAATGTATCGCATCCGGGTGTGAAGTGTCAAACACTGATGAGAAGTTGAATAAATGCCATATTAACAGCTTTACTGTGCAGTGATACTAAGTTTACGGTAGTAAATATAAACTCAAACTCACCCTCTTCAGCAGATTTCATTTTCTTCTTTGCGCAGAGAGCAACGTCTGAGATCAAACTCTGAGTTCAGTTGCAGATGGGAGCGATTCCTTATCCATATAGCGGAGTTTATATATTCCCCAGCTGTTGCTCAGGATCCTCTCTCGCTGTATAACCGCACACAAACAGCGAGAATGAGAAATAACAATGTCAAAAAAAGGCTTAGTGGAGAAAAAGCTGTTTCTTTTTCAAAAAGAAAAAATTGCCTCGCATCCAAAATGAAAGAATCTAATTGAGATGCGTCAAAAAATATTAAAACGTTGAATAGATCATCACTTGAGTTGCATAAGTTTGCCCTCAGAAAAAGCTATTTTCGTCGCTGTGTTGAGATATCTGACTCTGTGTCGGGGGATCCTGGCTCTTCTGGGTCGCTGTGACGCACTGCTCCGGCGCACAGAGGACTTCTGCGCTTTTAAACTCGGGGATCACCTCGGCGCGGCGTACCGCCCCTCCAAACTCTGACGCAGCTGTACGTCCGACCATCAAATGGGGATCCAATGGAGATCCTTTCTCTCACTGGGGTTTCCAGGATCAAATGAGGCCAATTAACGAAGCTGGCAGTGAAGCCTAAAGGCTCCGAGATGAGTAAAATAAGCCTCGCCGTGGGAGGGTCAAATACAAACCTCCATTGATTGGAAAAACATCCTATACCTCGCCTGCAAGAGCTAGTACAGTAGAACCTGAGCCAGGGTGAACATCCTTCTGAATATAAACAGTGAAATAACTTGGTTTAAAATGACACAGCACAGCATAAAACACCATGATTTGTTGGGTGACAGATGTTAAAAGAAACCTTGTAAGGCAAACTATGTCCCCATGATCCATGACTGACTTAATGAGCACAAACAGCATTAATCTGCAGTTTCCACCCACATTGTCTGCAGTATCTGCTCCCCTTGGCATCACATACAAAGGAGTTATCAATGTGCTGCTGCAAGACACTGCACATGGAATCTCCTAAATCAAGATTTATGTGCAGACTAATCCTCACGAGCATTTTACATAAAACTGCTGTCATTTTCACCCTAAAACAGTCATTTATCAAGTGGTTACAGCAGATGGATGTTCAGTTTAAGGCTGCTGGGTTTTTCAGAGTGCAGCTGGAGCAGCAGCAAATAGGAGGACAGGTGACCTGAGCCAAGCATGCCAGAACATACGTATAGCTTAAGTGCTGCTTCATAGGACATAAAACATGAAACTTCCTTTAGATCTTGCACATAGGCGTCTCATGGGGTTTTGAAGTTGTTGCAAAGGCAAATAATTGCTTTTCCACTTCCTACTGACAGACTGCACGTCTGCGGGGCACAAAACACATAATTATCCATACTTGCATAGAAGTACTATATAAAAATCAAGTCCTATACCCAGTCATTTGACACGCTGAACTGAGAATCTTCATAGAGTTTTCCATAAGCCGCTCTCTGCGGTTGGTGTATACTTATTCGGCTTCTCTCCTCAGCGCATTCAGTCCCATGCAGGCAGGGTTGTTGCTATCTTTGGCAGGTCTGGACCTTTCAGCAGCTGGCAGCAGGCCCGTGGTTTCTGTGATGACAATAGTCACATGGTGGCTCTCTAAGAGTCTGTCTATCCTTGGAGGTGGGAAGCTACTTTACAGCACTACAGCACCTTATCAGCTGGCCCTGTTTGGTGTGATCCTTAGAGGTGGTGGAGTGCCAAGCCGTTGTCACATCCAGTTAGGGGGTTTTAAAGGTGCAGTGTGTAGAATTTAGTGGCATCTAGCAGAACTGACTTGGCAGAAATGGAATATAATATGCATAATGTTTTAATTAGTGTATAATCACCTGAAAATAAGAATTATTGTGTTTTTGTTACCTTTACATCTACATAGGGGGCGGGTCTCCTTCCAAGGAGGCCACCATGTTGCACTGCCATGTTTCTACAGTAGCCCAGAACGGACAAACCAAACACTGGCTCTAGAGAGAAGTTTGGCAGCCACTGTATGTTCTCCTACATGCTTGGAAAGGGAGGGTGAGAGAAAGGATATTCGGTTATTTAACCTCACCGCTAGATGCCACTAAATCCTACATACTGCACCTGTGTCTCTCTGTAATGTTTCTGCAAGACAGTTTTCATCTTTTTAGGTCATTTTAGATTTGTTTTGTAGATTCTAATGAATGTATCAGGATAATTACTTCAGCTGAATTGGAGTAGAGCTCAATATTTCTACACTCTGCTCTTGCATCTACTATATTCATGTGACCATTACAACTAACTTTCAGTCCCTGCAAACCTTCATTAGAGCATGAGGTTTCTGTTATAGCCAATGAAGAAACAACATTCACTCATGGCAAAAATCTTAAAAAGGGCAATTCAATATACTCTAAAAGAATCTGCATAATGCTAATGCATAGCTTGATTAAATCAACTGTCTAATCTTGTTTTACAATTTTAAGCATTTCACTTTTAGATCTCCTATTAGCCTCTCACTGGAGAATACTGTAGAAAGCAGCAAGTAATGGCAAACCTGCAAAAGATCAAGAATATGTGATGCAGGCACATTTCTTTTACAAAATGCAAAAAATGCAAAGTGTGCTGCATCTAATTTGCAGTCTTTTGATAGAGTACATGTTTTCTACCCCTTACTAGATCTGCATTAAGGTGCAAATTACTTCCAGCAACCTGAGTGCCTAAGTGCATGATTGCCCTAAAAGTAACTCTTTGTCTTCCCCCTTTGTGAGATTTCAGTGATAGGCGGTAGAGAAACTGTTTTTGAAATCCGCTCTTAATCCACATTTGTCTCCATTGTGCAACAACATGGCACGCATGTCCCAAATCCAAAGCAATATTCCCTCCTCACCCATTGGGATCTCATTTTGGCAGAGCTCTCTCGCCAGCAGAGTATCTGAGGGAGTGACGGCACTTGTGAAATCCTAGCTGTCTGTTTCATCATGGGGACGTGGCGCGGTGGCTCCCCAGTCATTTAAAGAACCCCAGTCATTTCTTTGACCTCATGGAAAGCTGTCATGGGGGTAGGGGTCTAATTGGGGCAAAAGGTGGAAGAAGGGGGGGGGGACTGCCACTCCATAGCTATGTGTAACTGTAACATGCACTGCAGTAAACACTTCCACCCATCTGCAGTTAATAAATAGCTCTGCTGCTGATTGACTCGTGGGGTCTTCTACGTCACGGCGGTGCTGGGGCTCGTAGTTTTTCCAGCCAGGCCTGTTGCTGGTTAGCGGACACCTTGGTAACAGGCCGCCACAGACCAGATGGATCCAGAGCCCCAACTGAGAGAAGAGCAGAGTAGATAATGAGAAACAACACCAACATCCTGGTCTGATAATATAGACTAAATAGAGAGAAAATAAGCCCCTCTTTGATATCAACAAAGCTGTGTTTCACCGCTGTGAGTCACACAAAAGGTGCTGATGTAATTTAATACCAGAGCTGGTTTTACATTTTTTTAGTGTACGTCAGATCTCAAGTCTTGAAAAACAAGTCTCATGTTCTTCGGGGTGAGTCCAAGTCCAAGTCTGTCAGGTCTAAGAATGTTGACCATTGAAACGACACAACATTTGACATCTTCCTTTCAAAGCTGTATGTTTACATAACTACAGACTACTGAGACTCGAGACTAAATCCTTTGAATCCAAATGTCTAATAATAATATATTCAAAGTGTGTGTCTATTCAAGTCCTGCTTGACACTGTCAAAACGTGACACTTAAATGTCTCAAGTCATTATGTTGTCAAATCTCACAGAAGTCAAGTCCTTATTTTATGATTTAAAGCTGCACTAATTCATATTTTCATATCAACAATAAACTAATAAGTATATGAAATGTAAAAGGGCTCACTTGTAGTAATGAACCCACAGAGAAATATCACCCAACATAGCAGTTCCCTTTAGCCTTATGAAGCATTTAAGCATCTTTTAGCTTATTGTTTTGGTTCTCTGGCTTGTAATGTTACTGTTTTGCTTCACTCTCCTCATTGTTTCAGGCCACAACAAGCAGCTGTCTACACTGTTGAACACATTAAACACTAACCTGCCCAGCACCAAAAAGCAGACTGACAAAGTTAGCGGCTAGCTCATGAAGAATTTAGCTGCTTAACAGATATTTCCCTCAGGAGTTGGTGGAGACCAAAAGGTGAGTGAATATTGGACTTAGATTCATCAGGTACACACAAACACGACTCAAAATGAATGATAATGCTGCTCCATGTCTGCTGTTTGCTAAGAAGTTCATCATATCAACTTATATTATGTGAGCGTCATGTTTACAGGTTGTTTCCAATGCCCCTAAGTATTATATAAGTGTTTCATTATACTTTTAGGTTCAAAGTTTCAAGTTTGTTGGTGTGCTCTGCTGCACCTGTAACCACACCCAACAGTGATGTCACAGTGTACTGACACACCCCCTCGGGTACACTTCTACATCACTGAAGCAAAGTTAAACCACTGGAAGTCAGCAAAAACAAGATTTTCAACTACTGTTGAGTTGCTCTTTAATACAAAGACTGACTTTCGCATATTGAGGGTTTAAGGCAGTGATACACAGGGCAATTGTTGGGCAACTCGGATGGACAGCAAAGACATAACTCAGAGATTTCACTTTACTCCCACAGGATTTTTTCTTTACTAGGAGACAAGTGAACAGACCCTGTCGCACACTTTCGTTGCTTGTCCACATTACCCAAGTGCATCTATAAAACAAAAAGATTTAAGATGCATCACATGTAAACATATGTTTTTGCAATCACAGGATTTTCAGATTATAACTGTAGCAGGTTGTAGATTCCCTAAAGTCAAACTGTGTTTATAGTGAGACCTTCACACTGTGCCAATGTGTGTCCTTCACTGTGAGCTAACGGAGCAGCTCAGAGAGGACAACACACATTCAAAGCAACAGACTACACGCAGCATCCTTTATGGTGCAATCTCTTTGGCTAATGAGTGAAACAGTCAGTTATTTTTGACCTATTATCTCACTGTGATCGTTGCTGCCAGGAGCATTGCCCAACTGCATTTCCCAAAGTTTTGCCTGGTGTTTGATAATTTTAAGAGTCTGGGAGGGGTAAAGGATCACGAGTTGGGGGTGGTTTCGCTGTGACAAGCCTACACATTTTTGTTGTCTGCCATCCCGTATGTGACTACTGCGAAAATTTTCAAATACACTGCCCGGTATGACGTGGTTTGGCCGCAGTGAAGTGGAAAAGACCTCGACTCGCTTTCCTTTCCTAAGTTCTAGCCCTCAAATCCAGTGCCTGGCTTTATTTGTGTCTGAACACAAACAAAATGGAACACTGGACAGCGTTGTAAGTTATTCATAAACTAAGAAACAACCAGCCCAAAATACCGGCTTTCCCACTGCTGACTCACCTGTTTGTTTTGGAAAAAAGAATGGGAAGGAAACTGAAAAATTATTACTGTACTTCTTTGTGTTTCTGGCTAGCACACCCCTCACATCATACGTGGACTCATAACTGTGATTTTATGAAGTGTTTCTTGATGTAGAATAATAAAACATTAAAAATAGTCTCTGTGAGCACAAGTTAAGTTCAAACTATGACCAGAAAACTGGTTTAAAGGGATATTAAGTTACTTATGACCAAAGCTTAAAAAGATCTTTGGCACAGTTTACAGTGGACTGAAAGACACGAGAGATTAAGGGAAGGCAAGTGGTGTAGTGAAGATATAGCGTATCACTATGCAAAAATACTGCATGAATAATCCTTCTTTTGTCACTGCTTGAGATTGAAAGGTTGAGTATATTACTGTATTGATCAATCCTGAATCAGTTTGAACTAATAGGCAGTAAATATCATTCTTTTTGCACCTTTAAAATTGGCTGTAATTTTGTTTTTAGGGTTGGTAGGTTGAGTGTTTTGTTGTTATTCAGCCTGTCAGAGCAGTGGTGACCCCCCCCCCCGCCACACCTCACCACCATCCCCGTTCTTACAGTCAGACTTCCTGTCTCCCATGAATGTTCTCCTTTTTTCTCGGCTGCTGTGACGGAATCCCCTGCTCTGTTTCCTGTTTTGAAGGCGCGTTGCTTGGTTACAGCCGAGGGAGGAGTTTTCAGAGCTGAGGGAGCGTTTGGAGAGAGCCGGGAGGTTCATTTTCTCTCCCTAACGGTCCCAGAGCCGGCATGAAATTCAGGCACAACACTGAGCAACAGCTCCCCGTGGCACACAGCAGTTTACTGTCTCTCTGCTGCTGGTCATGGTTGCAGAGGCTCCGTATGCCCAAGTCGTTTACATAAATCAAGAATGGAGCTAGTGTAACTGCAGGGAAGTGTGGTTACCATAGACCAGTTTGTTGCTGTGGTACACACTGAGAGGTAGGCCTCTAAAGAAGTCTGTTGGCACATTTTGGAAGTTTGTGCCTACGTGATTTCAGTCATTATATGCAGTTACAACCTCAGTATATGTTCAGCCTTTTGAATATATTTCCTAATTTCTGGTGACAAACAATGACTGAAGGAAGCCAAAGGCTATAAAGGAAAGACAAAAGAGTGCAAAAACAAAAAGTGCACAAACAGAATATGTTTAGGTCGAGACATATTATAATCAGAGAAAGCCTATTATAATCAGAAAAAATGATTCACTGCGGGTCCACAAACAATCATCCAGTGGGAGGAAGGGAACCAGAGCGATGTCATAATTAGTACAAAGTTCAGAAGGAATGATATTGAGAAGTACATTATGAACAAGAAAAGGCTCAATTGTAAGTGCAGCACTGAGCTATATTAAAATGTTAACTGTTTGCATGAGAGATGTTGTATGTGAGTTAAAGTTGAGACACTGAACGGGTTTATAGTGTCTGTTAAAGTGTAAGAGACAAAATCAGTTGAAGTGTACTTAATGAAAGCAGTTTAGTTAAAGCCCTGTAGGCAGTTTAAATGTCAGTTTTCACTTAAAATAGTTGAAGAGTATGAGATAAAAGCAGCTGAAGTGTCCACTTGATGAGTAAGCACCGAAAGCAGTTGAAGAGATGAAGCACTTGAAATGTAAATTAAACAGCAAATAATAAATATTATTGAAATTTTAGTTGATGTTGAGGTGAGAGATAGTT
This sequence comes from Thunnus thynnus, assembly GCF_963924715.1. NCBI lineage: Eukaryota > Metazoa > Chordata > Actinopteri > Scombriformes > Scombridae > Thunnus > Thunnus thynnus. The sequence continues at coordinate 9,054,017 of NC_089531.1, forward strand.
GAAGTGTCAGTTGGTATATAAGCAGCTTTACAGCAGTCGGAGTATTTTAACAGTCAGTTGAAAAGTAAAAATTAGTTTCAGTGTTAGTTGATGAGTAAGACATTAAAGCTTTATTGACTGAGAGCAATGTTGTCTTTTTCTGGAATTGCTACAAAAACACACAGTTACCACACAATCACATCTGGAAGCTGCCCAGTAAAGCCCAAGTAGTAATTACTACCATGGCTTGAGGCTGAAGGCAATGCGGAAGTACCTTAAAGTGCAACGCCACCGACAGCCGATTGATGCTGGCACCAACTGACTCCCATTCAAAAAGCGTCAACTTCTCTGTAGAAATATTAAGTCAAATTTTTTTTAACGTTAAGTCATTATGGCCTCAATCGCTAAATTAGGACCCTCTAATAAGTGTGCTGTAGGTCATTTTGGAAATTATTTAACAATAAGATTCGAAGACTTACAGGCTTTGATGTTAGCAGAATTTAGCTAACGTAGCTAACGTTAGCACTGGTGTGCAGCGCTCGGTGTTCCCAGTAAGCTAGCATTAGCTTCAGTCAAGGGTAGCGGGGCATGTGCGGGGCGCCTGACATCTGCATTTTGGAAAGACATAAAGAAGTTTATCTTTGATAAAACTGGGCATTCTGCAACAGTTGTGGCTAGGGATATAATCTCTAAGTGTGAATGTAATAATGAACTCTTGTGTTACATAATGAATCCTTTACATGTACTTGGTAAATTCCACATGCATAAGGTGGGATTCTCTGAGTCTTTCCCAAACAAATAACTTTCTGGTTGAATTTAATTTGTACACAGATATTTTAAGACTTAAGACAAACAAGAAAAGTGTACCTATATTGATATATTGTGTAGATTTATCTTCTGTGTCCCCCGATTAACTTTATTGTTATTATCTTTTACCTGTTTTTGGATATTATTTGATTATGTTGTAAAGATCTTGTGTTAAATATTACTTTATATATTATTTTTATTTATTTTGCATATCTCCTATATTTTATTTACTTGACATATAAATATTTTTTGCACAACAATATTTTGAATTGCACAAGAACGCACATTTCAATTTAAATGCTTAAGGTCTGTATGTTAACTTGTTTTTTTTTTTTTTTAAACAACCACAGTCTGATATTACTGGCCACTGAGCGGCTCCACTGGGACAGTTGGGGCGTGTAAAACCTTGCGAGACGGCACCTCAGCGGTGTTAATGATTTATCCTGCTAGTCTGGGAATTGAACCAGCAAACTTGCGGTTACAACCTCACTGCCCAGTTTCAGCATCACAAAAAAATGCAAAGTTGTCTGGACTACGTCTCTGACAAAGATGCAGACGCTGCATGTAATTTGGAAATGACAGTAGCTGATGTATTTCTATGGATAAATAATTGAACGTTGGAAATGCTTCCCAATTGGACCCCTGGATTGAGGAATAGTCTCGTCTTCCTTATGGCTTCTACACTCTTCTCCCCCATGAAGCCAGTCAGGGAATATCATTACCAGTAACTTTATCTCTACTGGTTGTTGTTTCTTAATTCAAACAGGGTGCTGTGGAATTTTAAAACAAGCTCAGTCAGATGGAATATGGCTGGAGAAGCCACTTAGCCGCTTAGTAACAAGATAGCATAATGGCATAATGGCAGGTCTCCCTCCAGTGTATAAAAAAAGCAACAAAAATGTAAAAAAAAAAAAAAACTAAAAAAAAAAAAACTAATTTGACAAATGTTCCATCTGAAATTTCTGCAGCATAAGTGTTTTGTATCCCACTTATGGCCTGGATGAAATCTTGTTTAGCCGAGAAGTGTTTTGCAAAAACGCCTCATCCTGCAGGACTTCAAATTAAGTTATGGAGTCATTTTTTTTTTTTTTTTGTTCGAGGAGACAATTTGTTGTACAAGAGATGAAACTTCAGATTACTAACTTCCATTCTGACAATGTAATAGCTCAGCTGTCATGTTTCTACACTCACACAATTGAGCCTACAGTAGACTGTCGAGCTGGTCTGCTTATGATGATAGATTTAAGACCAAAACTTCAGAAATTGGGGGAGAAAGAGGATCACAGCAATGTATACAATAACCAAGAATGGAAATATAATGAGTTTTCAGGAGTTGAAAGAGAGATATGCAGTAGAAAATTATGACTTTTTGCTAGATATTTAGAGTTGAGGGATTACTTTATAAAGTAAATACAAAACCAAAGAAACCTAAATTGAGTACTTGATGTGATGATACAGATAAATAGTGGGACAAGATTCAAGGCAATTTCACTATACCAAAATCTAAGAGACTGTAAAGCTTCCTCTACTATGTACATCAAAGCTAAATGGGAGAAGGAACTAAACATTGAAATTACATCGGAGGAATGGTTTAGCATGTGCGAAACACAACACACCATGACAAACTCAAGAATATGGAGGGAGTTTGGATGGAAAAACCAAACCCGCTACTTCATTACACCTAAAATAAAGAGTAAACAAACTGGTTCACAACAATCATGTTGGCGGATATGTGGGAAAAGAGAGGCGAACCACACACACATTTTTTTGGGGAATGCCACAAATTACACTCATTTTGGGAAAATGCGCATGTTAAAATTAAAGACATTCTGGGATATGCAATACCTAAGGAATGCAAAGTTATGTACCTAGGAAATATAAATGATTATGCCATTGCTAATGACATATGTATTTAACCAAGATATTATTGATCAAAAGGAAGAAGGCTATAACAAGAGATTGGTATGAGAACCTGAACTGAACCCCCTACTATAGAGCAATGGTTAGGAAATATAAGAGAGATTTATACTATGGAAAAATTACCTATCAGCTTAGATTGAGAGAAAATGTTTTTGTTAATAAATGGATGATGACACAGTGGAAATTGATTATGGACTGACTGATATATACATTTCATGATACTGGTTTTGTATACACCCTTTTTCAACAGTGCACATTTGTAATCATGGCTATTAGGTTTATTTTGTTTGCTTTTGTTTTCTTTTTCTTTCTTTTTGGTTGTAAAAAAGTCATAAGTAAAGAGACATAATACTTTTGGCTATATAAACAAACAAAAACTCAATATAAATATTAAAAAAATCTGAGCCCACAGATGTTTCAGGAGCTTCTTTTACAGAAAAAGGCTGAGAGTTGTTGTCTTTGCAGGGCAGGTTTGGACTCTCATCTGTGTGGGTTTTACATCTACTGAATGTATGTCAACACATCTGACTGTCAAACTGCTGCAGAGAATAAAACTTGACTGAGATTCAGGTGATGATCTGACACTCGTAAACCTAAATATCAGTTTTGTTAAGGAATACAAACATAGGCTCGTCTATTACAGTGAAACATCTTATATTTAAGATGCATCCCAATGTCCAGTATAACTCTCTGTGTCTTAATTAATTCATTATGGCCAAGTTTCGCAGTGATCCTCGGGATTCAAATATTGCTAATTGGTCCACTCTACATCCTCTTTTAGACCTCTTAAAGACTACTGTAATAATCTGTGCTCACTTACATTAAACTTTCTGCTTGTCATTTATAAAATCTCAAATTTGAGGATCAGATTATCTGAGTTATTCATGTCTATTTCTACAAACAGAGAGGTCCTGTCTATAGAAGATACAAAGAAGATAAAAAAGAGTTTGTTACATCAAACTTGGAATATTTGAGCTTTTATGCCTTTTTTATGAGTCATGTTTGTGTCCACCTGGTGACTATAAGTCCAATATTCACTGTCTTAGCTCTGTTTTTGCTCTCTACCAACCGCTGAGGGAAATATTCACTTTAGCTTCGAAGTGCTCCACTGTGTTCACCAGCTAATCACAAACTACCAACTGCCCCCCTGGTGTCCCCGAAGACAAAAAAATAATAGCAAAAGTGCCACCTGAGATGCCCCCAGAGTAGAGCAAACATGATAAAATGCTTTCTAATGTGCCCGTACAAAGGAGAAAACATACCAAAGTGCTGTAATGACTGTCTTAGTTATGGGTAAATCAGGATGAAGAGCCCTATAGAGCGCCTCTCTGCAGGTGACTGGAATTAAGTGCCCTCATTGGTGCCCTTTCAGGGATAGAAAGTGTGAAAGTGCCCTGTAAAGTATCCCCACAAGCGAGAAAACATGATGTGTCCTTTCAAATGAAGAGGATGTAATGTACTGCTATGAGCTGCCGTTGTAATGGGGTCAGTTGCTGTATGGATGCTCTTCTAATGAGAAATAAAAGGAAAAAGTGCCACTTAGGTGCCCTTAGTCTAATATTCTGAACTGCAGAATTGGGTGCCCTTTCAATGAGAAAACATACAATTAAGTGTCCTCTATGGTGCCCCCATGATACCATGATGAATCCACTCCCGTACATTGCACCCTACAGTGCAATGTACGGGAGAAAAACATTGTGAAGTAAAGAGTATATTCTGAATCACCCTATAAAATGTTTATCTTAATTAGCCTTTTTACCAAACATGCATTGCTGTTCTCTGCTGATGGAGGCCCATTGAATGTATGAGGTGTCCTTTATATTTCGGCGCCCCTGAACCTGAGTCCGCCATTGGAAAGAAAGATAACTTGATTTGTCTAACTCAGACTGCTGAAGTGTAAACTGAACTTCAGCTAAACTTTAGAATAGTTTTCTGTGGATTGTGGATTCTGTCCCTTGTCTTTTACTGTACATGGAAATCGCTTATGAAGGCATCTTAGTACAAACGAGAGGAACAACTACAGCGACCAGTAATGCCGTCAGTGTACATGTGGACTTGTGAGGATTGTATGACGATAGACCTGAAAAAATGTGAGCCTTTCCTTTCAGCTAGACTTATATGTATGTATGTATTTAACTTTTAACACCTCACAGTATGAACCTGAAAGTTGCTTGACATCCAGATGTTCCTAGTTTTCTTGCTCTCTTTAGTGCCAAAGTGCTAAATAATGGACTGGGCTTCATGAAGACCTAAAATTTGCTAGTCTTTCAAAAACCAACCATTTCAAAGAGGCTTTTATAGAAGTTGCATTTATTTCTCTGTCACTAATATGAGTTTTTAGAATTTTATGTATATTTTAAACCACTTTGTCGCTTGTGTTTAAGTCTTTAATATATGTATTATTCTCTTCTTATTTCTTTCTTAATATGTAATCATATATTGTACATAAAAGGAAGACCCAGACTGATCTAACATAAAATTGTTTCATCAGCAAACCTCAAATTAATACTCAAAGTCCACATGAGGAGAAGATCCTTCCAACAAAGACAAACTGTTTTCTGTTAGTACTGTAAATCATTATTCACGTGAACATTATCCGCTCCATCACTGCTGCTCGTGCAGCACATTAACTCTCAGCTTGGAAAAAAAAAAAAAAAAAAAAAACACACACCACAACAATCTTCCAAGACGCACTTAGGAACAGTTAAAAGCAACCTATACGGTACAGCACTTCTTTCCCTCCCTAACTGTAGATGTGTAGCTACAAAGTGAAAACAATGAGATGAAAGAGATCATTTCTTAACATGTTAAAGCCATCGGACCATCACATTCATCACTGGGTCGCCTCTCATCCACAAAGTACTTCCTCCTCTGGGGGAGAAATTGATAACACATTGTCTGTTTGCCTAATGACTGCCTTAGATTACATGGTTAAACATATGTTTTTTTAAAGTATACATTAAATCTTCCTCTATAGTGCTTCCATTTAAAGGCATAATCTGTAATTACTTGACAGTGATCCTTGTTTAAAAACTATTTTCTTACTATGGCTCTGTTTATATGCAGTAATGCTTATACTTTACTGTATATTACTCAGATGTTTTGATTTAGAAGCTGACAACATGTGACAGTTATCGTTCGAGTACTTTAAGGGCTTACCATGGTGTAAAAGGTATTATCTGTTAAAACTGAAGACATGGCTTAAAGGATAGGTTTGCAATTTTTCAAGTTGGTCTTAAAACAACAGTCAGATGCACATATTTACATTGAAGCAGGTTTTGCTCGCTGTAATCATTCCTCCTGTTCATACCGGCCATTAGAAGATCCCCTACAAATGTGTTTTCAATGTAAGTGATGAGGGGGGGGTAAAGCCCTATTTATGTGCAAAAACATGGTTAAAAGTTTATCTGAATATAATATGAGTCTTCAGCCTTCTGAGTTAGTCAAATAAAGTGGATATCTTCCACAGTTACAGTCTTTTTAGTATAAAACTACCTCTTTGTGTCTCACTGGACAGTGTTTTCCTGTTCAGCTGCAGTGGAAGGATCGTAAAAGATGGAATTAGGTACTAAAACGTCAGTAACTTTGAAAGATATTGACTTTATTTGACTAATTTGATGGTGTTCCCCATCACTTACACTGAGAGCACATTATGAAAGGATCTCCTAATAACCAGTATGAACAGGAGGAATGATTACAACAAGAAAAATGTGTGTTGACGGTAATTTGTTAACCCAACTATTCTTTTAGGACAGACCTGAAAAATTGTGAGCCGATCCTTTAAAGTTTTACTGGATTTAAGATTTTTTACAAAAAAATATATACATTCCTTCTGCAAGTGAAACTTTGCCAGAGGAAGTATCCAAAACATACTTTTTCAAATAAATTACCTTAATGTGTCAATGCACAGCAGTTGGGACTTTAAGTTTTAGTAATCTGCATTTGTGATGTCATATTATTGCATTGAACAGCGGTGGCCACGAGGGATTTTTAAACCTTTATACTCTGTTATGAGCCCCACAACAGCAACGTATGTGGCATCTGTAATCTCAGAGGAGCAGCAGTATTTTTGTCCACTAAACAAACAACTAAAAGTTCAATAATACTGTGTATATTTGACTGTAATAGTCCTTTACATGGTGCCACATCCTCACTCTGTCAAGTATTTAACCTCTACCTCCATCTAGTGGCCACATGATGAATTTTAAGACTGGATTAAATCTTCCAGTCAAGACATAAAAACAGTAAACTTTCTGGCATCTGTTGTTTCTTTTTATTATTCATTAATCAATAACAATATTATAAATAACAGACATACTGTTAGAAATCGCAGTGTAGGACATGGAACGCAAGTTCACGAGAAAGAAAAGTTTATACATCGACACATACATAGAACACATAGACCTCGACAGAAAACACAGGGATCGACATTTGGAATTGCTCTTCGTAAGAATGGAAATCACAAATTTAAAAACACTGAATGCAATTTGCATTGAAGTGTCGCAGTCCCGCCAACTCTTTCCCAAATAACTACATCCACTATTTGTCTTTATTGTCATAGTGTAGCTACATTTTACAGTATGGTTGCCACAATTTAAACAAAATAATACAGCGATTTAAGTAGGAATTTTAGGAACAATCAACCTGAGTTTAACTCAATTATGATTAATGACAACCTGACTAATAAAAATAGCTAAACTACATCCCATTAACTGAATTTTACATGTACAACAACATTTCCTCGATTGGGATTTTCCCCACTGTGCTTAACCTATGCTTAACACTTACAGTACATGGAGTGAATGATAAAACTCATTCCTCCTTAACAAGAGCTGAATGTCAATGTCCTCTACAGGCCAAAGTCACACAGAAGCCCAGGGGAGTCATGTTTTCAATAAAGGCCTAAAAATACACAGCTTTTAGTGCTTCCGGGTCCTTTTTTGTGACTTTTTGAGTAGTTCTATCATCAGAAAAATGTTTTTCTGAGAAGAGCAGCAGGTTTGAAGCTCCTGGAAGTTCAGATGCGGTTGCAGAGGTAATAAGAAAACCTCTGACTGATTGTTTAACATCCAATGCTCTGAAATGCAGCTTCAATACATTGACATACATCATAATGAGGCACAAAGTGAGCTGCCATATCCTAACAGGAGGACTGGTGACCACCCACAGACATCATAAATGTAAAATAAATGTAATAATCAAGGCCAAATAAGCAGATAATAGGACATTAAATGTTGCTATGGAGTGCTGGTTTTATACCATGGAGATGATGTACTGATGTCATTCACTGTCTTAAAAATGTAAAGAATATAGAGCAGCAAATGCACAGAAATTCAGTTTCAGGGTTTTTTTTTCACCCCCCTGGACAAATAATCAGCATTTTCTTTCTGAATGTCGTCATAAATGTTCTTATTTTTGGTTAATGCACATTTGTACAAGTAGAATTAAACGCAGTGAGGTTTACATTAACAGCAGTAGTAATCAATGCTGCGTGTAAAGGTTTTATTTACAGTAATATTAAAGGAAAACATTAAAGTAAATAATCTTTTTTTTTTTTTTATCCCTTACAGCAACTCAACACTGTTCAAAGATGCAGGCTAGCAAATGTAATTAATACCTAGAATAAAAATAACACTTAAAAAAATTCTGAAGTCCACATATAAAAATTTAAACAATGAAAGTAATGTATCAGAACTGTATAAAATGACACTTGAAGCTGATTTGTTTGAAATGCTTTTGAAAACAAAAGAAGGCAGATTGACCCTTTCTGACAAAAAATGGGGTCAAAGTGTTTCAGGCCTTCTAAGTGCAGTCACTTACTTCATTTCAATCTTGTTGTGTGACAAAATCCGTCCTTATATAGTCTTTTTTTTTATGTGCTCTGTCATTTCAAGTAATCCCAAGTCTCAGTGACATAAATCCAATGAACAATTATTTAATTTCTCTCCATTTTCGATTGTTCCAGTGGTTCTTTGACCTCTACAGGTCGCCTGTCCGTCACTGAGGATCAGTGAGTAAAAAAAGTGCTGAAAATAGAAAGCTCAGAGAAGCACAGAACTACAAAACAAACACAAGTAATCCGAGTTTGGCTCATGAGGATAGTTTGGAGTAGCTCGGTGGTGAAAACTTGCGTTTCAGGTATTTGATTATGTAGAGAGGAAGACAGCTGACCAGCGTGATGGCGGACACCTTCCACAGGAAAGGCCAAGTCGTGATGAACGACAAGTCTGGGAAAGCACAAAGAAGAGAGAACAGCTTAAGTACACATGTCTCAGTATAGTGATTGCACAGGATGATAAGTATTTAATCAAGTAATGCTAAAGTCAACATCACTTGATTACGAGATAGAAAAGATAAAATGAACAGTTGCAATACAGTAAGGAAACTGAAAATCAGATACTGGTCTTTGATGTGTTGGAAGTTTTTTTCATCACAGCGTTAAAATGAGAACTGAACAGTGGAATAAATGGCATGACACAAATGACACGAGAGAATAAAGAAATGCAGTGCAAATTACTTAAAAGACACATTAAAACATCAAATTGAAACGTACAGAAATAATAAACACAGAGAGATGGATGAGATGAATTTACAGGCTGCGAACCTACCAAGGAAAGCTCCAAAGGACACCCTGCCTATGCCTGTTGCCAACATACAGAAGCAAAAGAAGTGCAGCAGAAACAGAGTGAGTGCAGTACAAACGTTGGCAAAGAACAGAAAAGCAAAGGAGGACATTGAGGAAAAACAGGGATAAGCAATAAAAAGCAGAGCTGAGGGTTGAACTACTGCACAACACTTAGGTGCCAGGTAGTGTTACATCAAACTGAACAGAAAGAAGGTGCAGAGAAGAAGATCGTGGCCCCTTGAAGCGCTCCGTCCACTCAATACTGGCGTTAACAAACCAAAAGTAAAGTTATCTTTTGCACGGCTACTGTATTTGTAGTTTTCTGGTATTTGCAGTAAGCAAACATGAGAGAAAATAGGGTTGCATGCTCCATCAAAGTAATTAAACTGCTGTTGTGCCAAAACTTGGTCTTGTGTAACTTTGCAAAGGACTTGAGCTTGAGTCAGAATTTAATATGAGCATTTTGCACTATTTTCATCAAGCTTGGGTACATGAAACCCCTTTAAAAATTTACAAATGCATAGCTTTCAATTTCCTTTAAGCTAACTTTTTCAAAGATACAAGGTTACACTGTATATAAGAACTGTAAAACCTCTGACAAAATGGACACCTACCAAAATACTCATTGAGGAAGGCGAGCGAGGCCAGGTAGCAGCCCAGGCTGAAGAACTCGGCCACCACCATGAGCCAGTGCCAGGTACGAATCGTCAGCGCCACCATCAGGAGCTCCGTCAGGATGAGTGCTGTGAAGGAGATGGCAACCACGTGCACGAACTCCGACTCAAACAGCACCAGAGCACCGTACATGAGGATGCCACCTGGTGGCGCCAAAGGAAACACATCAACCACACAAAATCATCAGACCAGTTTAGTTTAAAGAGGAATGAATCACTAATACTGGATCAATGTCAAGGGGTGAGCATTTTCCTGCAGGATTTCACTTTTATGTTCCACAAGATCTTTGTCAAACGTGGCTCTGAACCAGATAGTTAAAGCTTGTTTTAACCTAGTTGAAGTATCACAAGATTGGAATTATTTCTATCACAACAACTCAGATGGAAACATGTTACGTAAAAGCAAGAGCACAAAAATAACTCAAAATGCTTTATGACAGTCATCTCTCCAGTCATTTTCTTTATAAATTGATTGTTTAGTCTAAGAAAAGTCAGAAAGAAATGAAAGACAGCCATCACCACTTCCAAGAGTCCAAATTTATGACCTCAAATAGCTTTTTTTATCCAACCGGCAGTCCAAAACCGAAAGATATTTCATTTACTATCATGTATGATAAGAACAAGCAGTAAATCATCTTATGTGAGAAGGTGGAAACAACAGGCATTTTTGTTAAGAAAATTTATCTGCAACTATTTTGATAAATCTCAAATGACTAATCATTGCAGCTCTACTTATTATCCATGTGGGACTAGTCTCGGAAAAAAGTAGCTTATAAGAAATCACAAAAAGTATTTTCAAATGACCATTCGGCCCAGATCTGTTCTTGTGAGCACAAATAGTTGCGTGGGACATTGAGTTAAGGATTAATGTGTCTGGAGATAAGGACTGATTCAATAACATTTTTATGAGGGTAAAAGATGCACAATGTGCTCTAGTGTGTCTCACTTTGGTAAATGTCTTCGAGCGTCCAGACACTCACTCATCTTTGGGCGCCTACAGTATTTTGATAGCCTTTCATTTGATCATAACACAACACAAATTGAGCTTAATAGCCTATAACTGATCACATAATTGCTTTTTCATACAGTCTTCATACAGAGCATTCCAGCGAGTCAAACACCATAATGAATTAAGCTAGATTGGTCCCTAATATTTTCCTCCTCTGCTGTCGTCCTCTCATATCGTCTTCACATTTCTCTTTTTTTTTTTCCACAGACCTGGTATTGGCCTTTAATTAAAAACCTTGAGCTGTCAGGAAGTCATGCTTGAGCAGGAACATAGATCTTTCTCACACGCTGCATGGCTTAGCGATTACAGAAATATCGATTTACTGGTCAGACAAAAGCCTGCATGTAAAAGCGGATGGCGGTTGGAAACCTAAGATACTGAGAAACAGAGTTTGAAGGGGCCAGGGGACCCTGGCATTAGGCACAGTAAAATTGATGATATGGTAGTTGAAGAGTTGCTTTGGCAGTATGCAATGCCAGACTGGTTATTCTTCACAGATGCCGTCATATTCTAGATTCTGTTGAAAACTTATTTTTAGTAAGTTATTTGTAGTTATTTTTATGAAGCTAATGTTTTCATTTGTCAGCCACAGCAGCTGATGGTCAACAGATGGAGAACTTTAAGGAAAAGTGTGCACAGCTTACCTTGATACACACTGATTAAAACCCAAATGAGGAAAGTCTTGAAAGATAATGAACGCCCCTGAAAGAGAGAAACATCTATGAGTGCAATATACTTTCACCTGGTACAACCAACAAGAGCTGTTACTGGAAAAAATGAGAATGAAGTGACTTTATTCTAAAAAAGGATACCGTACCTTGGTGAGGTCTTTGTAAAGCTCTGGATAGAGCAGAGCCATCTCTGGCTTTACATCCTGGTCCAGAACCAAGGAAAACACAGGAAACATGGTGTAGATGGTGGCATATCTGCATGAGGGAGCAGTAAAGTACATGGAAATTAACAATGTTAAGATGGAGAGGATGAACAATCAAACTAAAGGGTAAGATTATTATTTATCCACACATCTGTTTCCTGCTGGTGTGAGGCTGTAAGGATATAAGCCATACAAGTGTTCATGATGTTAACAGCCAGCCTCTTAACTGAGTGTATGTATGGAGGTGGTAGGAACAATAATTACTCATTCTCGCTAAAATAAATCAATATGTTTATCATGAGACATTTGAAAAATGTTCATACCCAACCATGAGGAAACCCTGGTACAAAGGAACAGAGGCAAAGAAGAATATGGAAGAGAAGACAGCCTGAGAATGGAAAACAAAAACAGTGTTATAAAAAGTAAGTTAGTTAGGAACTTTATTGTCCACAATGTGGAAAGTTGTCTTTGGCTTCACCACACAGCACATATTAAAAACAAAACAACTAATCAAGAACAGACATCCCAAACAAACCATCAACAATATGACTTTAAAAGAGCAGATGCAGTTCAGAAAAAAAAAAAAAGTGATTAAAATTCAGCAAAACAAGTTTTGTCAAAAAGGTTCATCAGTGGTTTTATTGACACTATACCTGCATGGTGGAGATGATCATCCCTCTGTGCATAACAAACTGACCCAACGCAGCAGAGCGCTTGTAGCTGTTCCTGCCGTGAACCATAAGCAGACGGCCAATGTGCTTAAACTGAGTGATGGAAAAGTCTGCGGCCAGTGATGCCTGCTTCCCCTCCTGTTTGAAAAAAAACACAGGAATATAAACAAGAAATGTTACTGCTGTGTTGAACAGCACTAATATCTGCTTTTAAGATGTTGATTAAAAAAAAAACAATAAAGGGAAATACAGTATGTGTAAACATCAGTTCATGCTCTTAAATGTTGTTTCAGTGTCAATAAAGTTCTTTACAGTTAGGAAAGACACGAGGCCCTCAGAGAAAAGTATAACCAATAAAAAAGGTAGGCCTCCAAGTGCTTATAGTTTCACCACTTAATGAAGTAAGTGCTTAATATGTTTATTCAAGATATATCAGAGCTGCCTGGCCTAAGTCAAGTTACGAGGCCTAATCCAGGAAAACACTTGAGGTCATAATGAAATTTTGTGGTTACTGGTTTAATTATGAAAGCTTTTACCTTTCCTTCGATTCCAATACCACAGTCTGCAGCCTGGATCATACTAACATCATTTCCCCCATCACCTGTCAGAGAATGAAAACATACATTTAAAAAAAAAAAACCCCAGCTACATAAAGTTTTACAATGTCTGCAAGAAGTTATACAAGAAGCAGATGGCGGTAGGTGCCACTCTTAGCAAGCTTTGACTGCCATCTTGTGGCTACAAGAAGTACTACGTATATTTGCTGCAGTTTCTGTGTATGTGTGTTAATATACATCCATTTAGAGCACCCTGCTTAAAATCAGTGAAGTTAAATAATCACAGCTGCAGTTTAGCAACAGGAAAATATTGTGTCTACTTCAGAGGCATTTCATCAGCAGTAACCAATTTAGCTTCTCCAGGACATCAAACAAGAGTATAAACGAATCCACTGGACTGATTATTAAATTAATCTGTTCGATAGATTGTGTTACACATTGTTTAACATTTTCCTCCCTGGGGGAATGACAGGATTTCCCACGCTGTCTGTGGACTGGAGCCAACAAACTTCCTGTCAACACTCACCTATGGCACAGGTCCTGTTGGCTGTGTGCTGCTGGAGGAGCGTGACAATCTGGGCCTTCTGAGTCGGGGAGCAGCGACAGCAGACCACCGCTGGACACTGACACGCCAGCTCCACAAACTCATGCTCGTAATACCTCAAACACACCTGCAACACCACAGAAACAAAGCTATAAAGCATAGTTTACTGAATCCTAAACATTCTGGATGTATTTATATGTTTTCTATCCATACATTGTTCAGTTTGATAAGCCCATCGTGTAAGCCCAAGTGAAAATACATATGCAACTCCTGCATAGATAAACTTTCAGCCCTTGTAGCAAAGATTCAAATTGTTCCATCTCATTACAAAATACTGATATGTTTTCGTGATTCTTCTCCCTCTGCTTATCCTCAAGACCTTGGTTGAACTGCAAAGTATTACTTTTGGCTGAGAATTACTTTTTATTCTCTCTTTGCCTATTTGGCTGCATCTCCAGCATCATCTGTTGTGCAAGGAAATGTCCCTGTGTGCTGCACTGTGTTGTAGTACCTCTAAGGAGTCTCCAGAGATGACCAGAGCACAGTCATGTTTCCTTCTGAAGGCGTTGAGCTCCAGATGGGCCTCTCCTCGGTTTGAGACCTGCTCGAGAGCCACACAATACAATTAGCTATGAGAACATTTAGGCTTTTTATCTCCCATTAAGTAGGCGCATCATGATTACAAAGCAGCGGGACAGAGGGGAAGTGAAACAGCGTTACCGGTCTGAAAACGTGGATGTCTTGGTTTCTGGAGACCAAATGGGAGCTTTTGGCGATGCATGTAGCCGTTTCAAGCTTGTCCCCCGTCAACATCCAGATCTAAACAGAAAAGATGTAAGATGAAGCATTTCAGAGTGCAGCTCCATGGATTTATGTATGGTTCCTCAATTACCTTTACTAATATTTTAAGACTCTTGGGCATTATTCATACTGTCTGTTTTTATGAACACATGATTACTATTAATTTTCAAAGAAAGATTACCATTTACTCCTTTTTTGTGTTGCTGGTTACATCCCTTTTATGTCTGAAGTGTGTGGGTTTTACAGGCTGGTGGTACAGATAAACCAGCCAAAATCAGAATACACCAGTGTTACCCTCATGGTCAGTTGTTAAATTTCCTTGCTGACCTTGATGCCAGCGTTCCTGAGCAGCTCCAGCGTGGGCCTGACGTCTGCTTGTAGCTGGTCTTCCACACCAGTCAGACACAGAAGCTCCATCTCCCTCTCAAGGCTCTCCACGACTGCTGCAACCTTCAGGCCTCGGTCGTGGATACTCAGCTTCGCCTGGTTGTAGCGGTTCTGCACAGAGAAGGGAGAGGAGAGGGGAGATTGAGGGGTGAAAGGAGCCCCAACACATCGGGTGAATTAATTCGTCAAAGACAGTAAAAAATAAACAAAACAGGGAAGACTGGGGGGAGCTGTTGGATAATGTCGTCATCAAAACTGGCCTATTTCTACCCTGAGGGAAGGAAACAAGAAAGGGAAATTCAAGTTTTTGGGCTGGTGATGGTGAACAAAATCAAGGTATTTTCTTTTTTTTTTCTTTTCAAAGTATATTGTTATTACATCTACAGGTAGTACAAATGGATATATAAGAAAGAAGGGGAAAAAAAGGGTCAGAAAGTATCTTGTACCAAAAATATAGTCTCTCAGCCTTGTTTTCATTTATATTGACTCAGTCTGTTTCTTTTCATTTTCAAGGGATAGCTATGAAGCAAGACACACAACATAACTATATACATCCAGGGAGGGAGCGGTAAAGGGAAATAAATAAATAAATAAATAAAAATAGCACAGTTGTATAGATGAGATATTCGAACACCAAAGAATACAATAAGGAAAAAATAAAAAATTATTGATGTTCTATCAACTCATTATCTTAACAAAATCAGGTATTAGGGGGTTTGACATATTGCACCCATTTTTTCCCAGTGTTGTATGAAGATGTCCATCTTTAAGTTTAAGGAGAAAGTAACCTTTTCCATCATGTAAATCCCTATTGTCACATCTATCCAGTTATTTATGCTAGGTCTGACATGCACCATCCATCTTTTGGTCAGAGCCTTTTTCCCTGCTGCCACCAATATACCCATCAAGTACTTGTCAATACCTTGTCCTTCTGGGGAGATGTAGCCTAAATATATGGCTTTGTAATCTATTTGCATATGTGTATTAAAGTTGGTCTGTATTTCTTCCCAGTAATTCTGTATGTTTTGGCATTCCCCAAAAAACATGGTAGTGGTTTGTGGCTTGACAGTCACATTTTCTCCGACACTGAGGATTACCATCATCACAGTGTGCCTTCATAAGGGGAGTGATAAAAAAAACCAACTATATTTTCCAGCAAAATTCTTTCCATGCATGACATTTTGTGGTTTCCCATTGAAATATGCCATCCTTCATTTTTGTCAGGTCTTCTTCCTTCTCCCGTCTGTCCTTTATATATTTTGTTGAGTAAGCTTTCAGATTGTGGAGACTCTTCTACAGCCGAGAGATGATCTCTCTTAATGTCTGATTTATATGCATTTATGAATAGTTGGATAAAGGGTTTACTGGCTTCTCTGGTGTTTTTCTTTTTGATTTTTTGGTTGTAGTAATTTCTTAATTGGAGATATCTATAAAAATCTTGCTTTTCTAGCAAAACAAGTCTCTTTTAAAGTTTGAAAACACATAATTTCATCTTTTTTGTATAATGGTGTATAAATCCAATATAGATATATAGATGTGAATATGCAATAATCAACATTAAGGAATGAAATCGGCCTATAAGACCCACATTCAATCTTATCTTTTCCCTCTTTAGGTATAAGAGATATAATAGTCTCTTTCCAAGAGGGGGGGTATATTAATTAGTCTATTAATTGCCTCATTTAATTCTTTTGCAGTTATTTCTGCACTTTGGACCTTATTTTGATCTTCAGTCATATCTGGTAATTCTAGAGCCTCTAGAAAACAGTCAATCTAGTCTTCTTCATCCTCCAGTAGTCTATAATACAGTCATTTGTAGAATGATTCAAAGACCGCTTGGCTCTTGTCCCGTTTGCTTTCCATGGCACTTTTTGGGAGTCTCATATTTTATATGTTGTACTATCTGCCTGTTGCTTTTTCAGTTTCCCTGCCAATCGTTTTGTGAATTTAGAGCTGTTCTCCAAGTATCTTTCTTTAGTGAGTAGCATCTTTTTCTCAGTTTCTTGTGTATATAATATGTTAATTTTGTTTCTAGTTTTCTTTATTTGTTGTAGTATCTTGTGTATGACAACCATCCAGCAGCTTCAAATGATTTTGCAAATCAAGTAATTTTCTTTGACGCAGCTTTTTTTTTGAGTGAGGTTACAGCTATGATTTTGCCTTTGCTGCATCCCATATGATAGGCGGTGAAATCTCTCCATTATCATTTTCTTTTATGTACATTTGAATTAAGAAACTCAAATTAAATCTACATGTTGTGTTTCTTTGGCAGTTCTCCGAATTGACAGTAATATATATAGGGGCACGGTCACTTAAATCTATTATTCCAATATCTGAGTCCCTGATCCTTGACCTGTCTTTACTAAAAATAATGAAGTAGTCAATTCTGGTGAATACCAAGTGAGGGGTAGAGTAGTGTGTGTACTGCCTTGCATCAGGAAACATTTCTCTTCTTATATCTATTAGGCTTATGTCTTTCTTTAATTCATTGAACTTTTTGCTTCCTGCTTTAGAGATGTGTGTGTATGATTTGATAGATCTAGTTACATACAGATGTATGTTTAGATCTCCTCCACATATCAAGACCCCTTCAGTATGACTTATTATTATGTCCAATATCTTCTTGAAGAAAGAGAGGTCACTTCCTGGAGAAGCATAAATGTTAAGTAGGGTGATTTCAGTCTCATCTATTGTTCCCCTAATCAAGATAAATCTGCCCTCGTTATCTTTTTGTTCATATGTCTGTTTATCTTTTGTGCTCTCTATCGTTTAAACGTATTTCTTGGAAATATACAATATGTGCCTTTCCATTTTGGAAAGTATCTTACTGTGTTTTATTGGGTTAAGTACACTACGCTGACATTGAAGGAAACTATCCTGAGTTTTTCATGTGTCGTCTTTTCTGTAAGGAAACTCAGACTGCCAAAACAATCTGCAACAAATAATCTCTCTAGTTGAACATATAAATAAAAACATGAACTGATGTAACTGTCAACAATCAGTAAACCCATCATTTGCCAGACTGAAGCTTCCGAACTAAAGGTTTCTGTACAACCTCTGTCCTTCAAGTCTTTCATGGCCTCTCTGATCATGTGGTAGAGTCGCGGCCCATCCTCGTATAGGACACGTAGTCTGGCTGGATAGGGGGTCTGGAAGCAGATCCTCTTCTCCTTCAACATTCATTTCACTTCACTGTATTCTTTTTGCTTGCTCAGTATCATAGTTCTGTTTTTTTTGGGAGAATCTCCTTCTCTTCCAAAGCTTTATGTAGGACTTTTGTTTTGTACCGGTGGAATTTAATCACAATCAATCTGGGTTTGCCTGTAGCTGTGGGTTTCGGGGCTAGCGCTCTGTGTGCTCTCAAAATATGGAGTTCTGTAGTTTGGGGGATGTCCATTTTGTCTCTGAGGAGTGTCTCCACAAAAGTTATCATCAAACTTCCTTCCTCGTTTTCTGGCACGTTATATATATTCTGATGTTGTCTCTTCTTGATCGACAAGTTTATCGTCATGGTGAGTTTGGACCTTAAGCATGTTTCTCACTACTTGCTCCATTGCGGAGCGCTTGTCTGCGCTCACGCAAGAGCGCAGTGAGTCCCTGCAGATCCAAGCAGGTGTGCAGGTGGAGTGTCGCTTACCGTCTAAAAGTTCTGTTGTATTTTTTTTAGTTTTTTTCTCTTGTTTCCATGGTTGTCCTGCTATCTGACTGCTTTTACTACTACATGGGGTTTATTTACCAATTAGAGGAATATTTTAAAATTCTGTCGGAGGAGACCACATTCTTGGCTCCCATCTCTGACGGTGGTGGAACCAGAAGCCCTCATCAAGGTATTTTCAACCAAATATCTTGACAAAGGAAATGTAATGTTGTTTTGAGAATTGCAATTTGTGCAAGAGATATTCATTTAAAGAGAACGAAGTAAAGGATGAAAGGCATGTAGAGTACATACAATAGGGTTCATCCATACCTCAAAGTCCTGATACTGCTCCTCAGACAGACACTTCTTGGCCACCACCAGCGTTCTCAGACCCTCTCTGGCCATGTTCCCACACTGAGAGAAAGGAAAGAACGACGTTGGAAGACAGACATGCACACAGTTAATTTTTCAGAAGGATTTTCCCATTTCAATTTTGGTTACAATAACCAAATAATCAAACTGATATGTTTTCTCTATGACAAATCTAAATATAGGACAGATCATCTATTCTTTCAGAGCAGCTGCTGTTTAAGTACACTGTGTACAGTACAGTCAATAGAAGCATATTGTTACCAACACCAAAATAAATCAATAGTGAATAACATAGCCTGTGGTGAAATTCAGAGGACACAGTAAAACAAAGGGATGGATGGCAGTTCATTTTTGATATGAAACACCAATGAGGCGAATCTGTCCTGTTGATTGGTTATTGACAAGCAGAGTTAACTGTAGCGCCGACTGATTTGACAGCGGGATATTACAGCCAACAGGACATCATTAGCACCATTGTTCAAGAATATGACATACTGTAATTACTTCAACTTTATCTAGGTCACTAATTAAATCAAAAGCTGCCCCCGGTGGTAAATGACTCAATAATGCCAATATAATTATGAACATATGCGCACAAGACCTTCGACCACTGAACTGGTGTAGACACTGCCTGTTGATCTCGCGATGAATGTCCTGATTACCAGAGGTTATCAGACTAAAAAATGACTCCTATGAGCAATTATTCTTATATTAATCTGTTGTTAATCCTTTTCTATTTTATAACAATTTACATTTTTGTCATTTGGTAATACTTCCAGTCAGAGGTCTCACTAAAAGACACTTTAAATTATAATCCTGAAGATTTTTATACAACCAAACCCAGTTTTTGACACAATTTACTGTTTCAAGCAGTAGCCGCTCAATATATTTACATTCTGTAATTACCTCTCTATATAGTTGCTGTAATTGTTACTGGCAGAGTTCACCATTCCTGTGTGGGATCCACGTGAGGGATTCCCATGAAACAAAATCCAGCATTATAGTTTGTAATTTTACCTCATCGATATCAGCCTCACTGTCTACTGCTCACTTTCCCTCCCTCATTTCCTACTGCTGCTGCTTCATATTAAAAGCATTCAACTGGTGAAACACAAGGTGGCCTTTATTGTCAAAACAAGACATGATGAAACATTTTTTTGACAGCAGATCAGTTTTAAATATTGCAGGGAGTATTGGAACAAGTTTTTACTGTGCTCTGCTTTTGTGCTTTTATAATGTGCAGCATGAAATCGGATTGGGATGGCTCAGGGAATGATGGAATTATTGGCTGACTTCATTATTTAAAAAATGTAAATCAGTTTGTCTGTATTGCTAATAGATACATCAGCTGCTCTACTGTTGTATTTCTAAAAAAGCAGCTGCTCAAGGAGTTTTTGATTCTGGGATCTGTAGTTTTGAACCACACTTGTTGTCATCAAATTAACCACGGCTGAAACCAAATTAACCGGGACTGAAATCTAAAGAATTATAGAATTATAATTTTTAAGAGGAGACATGATGGCTGATGGACAAACTGGCTGCAGGCTTCAAACATGTGACATTAATTTGTTATTCTCAGGACGGAGTCTTTACCTCTTCCTCCAACCAGTCGTTATACTGTACGATGCTCGCCATGGCAACATCAGCGCCCTTCATGTAGAAAGTGATGTCTCCCGTTGACTCCTCCTAAATCAAATTCAAAAAAAGACGATTAGTACTCCTGTACTATTAAATCTAAATTTAAAGCATAAAAATCAAACAGCTGAAAATGTAAATGTACACAAGCAGATATAACTGGGTGCTAAAAATCAAAGTTATATTTTTGACACCAAAACCACTACAGTACAAATTCTGGCTCTAAGGGATATTTAAGGTAAAATAATTTAAAGTAGAAAAATGTATTGCATCTACAGGACTGACAGAAATGACCACAAAAACACAGAAACATGAGACCACACAGAATTCACACATCATATTGTAATAGAGAAGGTCCACACCCTGACGATGATGCCCATCCTTTTGCTCTCTGAGGTGAAGGGAAAGATCTGCAGGATGTAGTACGAGAGAATCTGTCCTGAAGGAGTCTTCAGCTGCAGGGAGGTCAGGTCTCTGTTCACCAGGGTCAGGCCGACGCTCTCGGTCCACCGCACCAGCGCCACCTGAGGAGAAGATATGAACAGATTTATATTTTGGCCGTTACATAATGAAAACGATCCACCCAAGATGAAATTTGACAGTTACACTTATTTGTCCTATGGAAAAGATGGAAAAAAACCCATTCAGAACAAAGGGAAGAGGAAACATATAATGCATTCTCTACACGTTTAAATGTATTTTTGCAGTTTTCCGATATTCATGATTATTAATCTGGCTTTGCAATGAGTGTAATTTGGTGACAAACAGCAGATTCCTTGATTGTGAGAATGGATTCAACAAAATTATGGGAAGTTTTGAGAAAATACAAGTAGATTAATGACCAAAAATATTTATGTTGAAATCAGTCTCTACCAAAAGGACCATGAAAAAACATCTGACTCATATAAAGAAGACCATCAGCTGATCATCTACTTTCACATGCAGTTGAAAGACAAGGCATCAGAGAGTTATCTGTAGAGTTATCTCCAGAGCGGCAGAGCTCTTCTCATTCAGCTCCAGATAAGTGTTTTTCTGTTTCTCTTTCCTCTTTTTCTCCTCAGCAGGAACTGCGGCCCCCGAGTGAGCGTTCAGCTGCACACGACTCAATCCTCAATGGGTTCATTTTCAATTTGCTCACTCAAAGGTTGTTATTATACTCTGACCTACAAATTGGAACTTCCTGTTAATACCCCATCATTTCTCCTGCTCCCCCTTTGAGCTCCGTAAAAAGGGCTGCCTATATTTACTTAACACACATCTGTGTGTCATTATCGTGTGTGTGTGTGTGCATAACTACACACACATACACATGAACACACAGCATGAGCTGAGGACGCTAACCCTAGCTCTTCAATCTACTTTATCAGCTCTACAAAAACTATTTAAAGCTTTGTCAACTTTGATACAAACTGCATGTGAATCATGTGTTACCACAGCAATAGAAAAGGCTGCTGCTGACTTCTTTACGACAACGGCAGACAGGCTTAAACAACCCGATCAATCATTTCAACTATGTTCACAATGTTCTAGTGATCATGTAAATCACAATGGCAGACTGCCTTTAAAATAAACAGCAGCTGAAGCATGTCATGATGAAAATGGACCCTTAACAGTATAATTCTTCTCCTCTAATGTCACAGGTAGGAGGGAAACACTCAAGAGCTGAATTCATTTTGGGATATTGCAACAGTTTTGTTTAGATTTCTGAGTAATCGTATCTCTACATAAAAACGTGTGTGAGCTGGGTTTATGAAAAACCTCCTAAATTCCATAAATTGTGCTTTAACTGAAGTTAGAGGTCAACAGTAACAGGATATGTGGATCACTGTCAACCTCTCTGTGCGGTCTGGTTGTGCCTTTTGGCAGCCACTTATCCAGTGTATGAAAAAAAAGCTATATTCCTCACCCTAATTAACTCCATGAGCCATATTGGAGTAAAAAGGTCTGATGAAAAACCCCTTAGATTACATTCATAAATTTCAAATTGCACTTTAAAGTTATAGTTTGAAGATTTTCATTTAAGTAAATGTCTGTTACTATCTATCGTCGAGTGAGGTAACACAATGACTAATGAAAGCTCTTGTATTTGCAGTATTATGATTATTACGAACCGGGCGTCCGTGGCGGCTTTCCTGTCATACATTCAAATCACAACGGCGCAGTTAATGACACGTTTTCCATCACCCAGTGGTTGATCCGCCAGGGACTGTAGGCGGACTTAACACAACAGACTCGCTGTTCAATTCGCTTGTGCTAGCGTGATGTTACACAGCAACTATAGATAGCTGCAGGTCTGTATGTCTTTGTTTTGGCCGAGCGGTCAGCGCAGTCGTCCGTGGTCTGGGAGATCGGGAGGTTGAGACCCGGTGAGGGAACCCTTCTTTGCAAAATAGTTTATTGAAGAACACTTATATTAACACTTTAATATCCTTAAATTAGAAGTGTGATAAAAACAAAAACAGGATTGTTACGCCTATTTCCACTTTTATTTGAATACAAATACAAATAATTTTGTTGCCTCAACAAATACAGATACAAATACAAATACTGGGCTCTCTGTACATCCCTGACAGCGACAGTGTTGGGATCTCTGGGAGTGAAGTCGAGTGAAGTGCAAAGACACACCTGCAATTACTGCTTAACGCCATACGATGCCGCCACAGAGAATGAAACGGAGCTCTTTGAGATTGGCACTTTACATAAAAGTTACAAAATAACCTACATGACAATGCTAACGTCAAACTTAAAAAAAAAAGCAAGATCATCAGCATGAAAGGCAAAGGATCCTGTTATTTTAAAATACAGTCTACAACAAATAGTTTTATTAGAAAAAGAGCGGACAAGTGTCATTCCAGTCGAGAGCATACAAGAGCTGACTGGTATGACACGTTGTATACGAGCGCAGAAAATTAGGCTATCCCTAATTTCCACTACTATTAAAGATTTCTTCTCAACAGAATCCTTATCAGATATCTTATCCTTATTCTATATCAAAAATTACTTTGATCAGACACAATTGACAAATCTGATCATGTTGAAAGAGGGTCAACAATTCCATCTATTGTAATTAGCTCTACTAATATATTATTACCTTGCAAATACTCAAATCTGAATGTATTTTTAATAATTTACTCTGGGAAGCTTTGTTTAGTCTTAATGAAATCAGTGGGTGTGTGTCCACATATGCTACCTCATAATGTCATAAAGCATTCTTCAAATCCAGCCATCATTATCGAGATATGGGTTCTAATTGCACAGGACCAGTATTGCTCCATTATAAATTATTAAAACATGGCACCATTTTTTTTCATATACTACCTGGCTGCTTTGCAACCCCTTTTAAAAGATAACTGTCAGGCAGGTCACAAAATTAGCACCAGCAACCAGCCAAATGCTGGTAAAATATGCAAGTGGCTGGTAGATTTGTTTCACTCACCAGCCAAAAAAACACAATGGTAATCTACTGAGTGGCTGGTAAAATTTGAACATTCACTAGCCATTTGGCTGGTGGACAAAAAAGTTAATTTTGCACCCTGCTGTCAGGTCCAAAGAAACACTTTATTTGCATATATAAGGTCAGATATAAGATATTATGGTGCAAATGCCTCAAACACTCACTGAGGCTGCCAGTTACATCCAACTGAAAATAATGAAACACCCACTTCCTGGGACATGGCAGTCATTAAAGGCTACAGTCAAATGCTCTTGTCTAATATTACAAGGGTCAAAGGTTGCACGAGGACTCTGTTCATAGCATGGCTGACCAGCAGGTCAGATGACCCCTGTTCTGACCTCAGTGTCCAGCCCACTTCATCTCCTTAATGACGGCTCATTACATTAGACAGGCTGAGCACAGAGCCAGGGCCTAACAAACTGTCGCTAACAGAGGTTCGGTGGCCAAGATCTGATGCTGCAGTCAATGAGACTGAGGAGACAAGGGGAGAGAGACGGAGAGCGAGAGGGGGAAATAAAAGGACAGCGAAAGAACAAAGAATATAGTAGAAGGGGAAGGGAGAGCTCCACCAACAATCACAGACCTCCACCTCTCATCGTCTCTGAGAGAAAATTAAATATTGATCAATCCAAGTAGTGTGAGACAATGGAGAAAGGGAGATAGAGCAGGGATATAAATAAATATATACATCAACTCCGGGAGGAGGACACCAGGGCAAAATGGAAAACTGAGATTTATCCTTCGCCACCTTTTTATCTTCATTTTGATTGCTGGACTTGGTTCAGGATGGGACAGAAAGAATGCAAGTCTCTCAAAGGCTTTACGAAGCCTCACATGTCATCATGGGTAATAAACATGCCAGAGGTTTTAACCTGTGTGTGTGCAGAGGAAGATTAGCTCCCCTTCAGTATACATTAAACAGCTCTTTGAAAAGCTGTCAAATCTTTCCCAGTGTTCCCAGTATTCAATTATCAACAGTATTCTCATTGGATATCTCTATTATTGAAATCTGTAGTACCAAAGTCTATATGTAAAAGGCTTAGCAGCACCTTCAGTCATAAATGCTCCAACTCTTGGGTTACACGGAGAGACGGCCAGAGGAAAGAAAGCTTTGGGATCGTTTCTGTGCCGCATTCTTCCTTCAGTTCGAGCAGTAAATTTTCAGGAGGCAAATACAGACAGTTAAATAGCTTAACCTCTACGAGGAGTTCATGACCTCTGACTTTCCCTTCATGAAATGACTATCATGACAAACTGGGGTTATTTAGCAGCGTCACCAATAAAACATTCAGACTGGGAGGCAACTGTGGAGGGGGTCCATTCGTTCTTCGGCCAGAGGGGCAGAGGAAGGAACTTAAACAGCAAAACTATTTATTAATATTTAATAACTGTCGACAACTTGCAAATATGCAACCTTCATTACAGGCTCTGGTTGTCTATAGTTTGTCTCTCTGGCTTGAAAATAGCATATGGCTGGAAAAAAAAAACTAGATATGGATGATAAGTAAAGTCTTAAAAACAGATAAAGTGCCATTGTGTCCACAAATCCTCAAGAAAACTGATTGGAAACCTTTTAAAATATGTTATCTCATGATGTGAAAAGTGAAAATTCTCTTAAAGTATATTTAGAGATACAGTATATAAACAGTGACAGGTTGCAAATATTTTATCAAAGATGTCAAAACCAAGATTTGTTTGAGTGTAACAGTGAGTTTGGCATTCAGTGCTTTGCTCAATAGTACATGGGTTAGGCGTTTTTTTTTTTTTTCCAAGCAGTAAAATTAAACTGAAAATGCTAAAAAATGGTTAATTGCAGCTCATAATTACCTCATCAGGACTGGAGGCCTGGTAGGTGCGGTTGTCATCGCTGAAGTCCTGGTCGGCTTCGGCAGACTCCGTCTCTCCGTTCACGCCGATGTGCGACTCGTAGACGGGCGTGACATTGTGACACAAGGCGATGGCCTTAACAGCCTCATGGATGCGACTGCTGACACTCTTGCGGACTTTCGGGCCCGACGTCTGGGTCTTTCGGGATGGTGTTGCGCCACTTGTGCTACCATTGGAGGGCTGGGAGGTCACCTGACATCACAACAAATAATGTGAGCCCTGGATTCTGCAAATACTCCAGACTTTTAAATCATAAATGCACCTACTTACGACATATATGAATTGACTGTACTGTGTGTACTGTTGCCTAATTGCTTAGTATTCCTGCAAGAGAAATCTAGAGAAACAATCACAAACCAAACTTAATAAACTGCCAAAATAATAAATAGAATTGGCAGCTAATAAACATCTAAAAACTGGACATGTACAATATTACTTTACCTCTTCAGACCTAAACATTGTATTTCACATTTTAAGACTTTTCAAAGCTATAGGATCCTTGTATGTGACAGACGTCTAGATTTATTTTAATCCCACACTTGGAGCCAATTCACCCTGACACCCCTTTACAAGCTAAATGACACAGCAAGGGGAAGTGGTGTATCACCGTCTTTATCGTGTCATATCTGGTTTGAGAGCCTTTTATGTGTTCCGCTGTTTTGACATCAACCATCAATTTAACTGTGTGGTGACTTGCGAGCAGGCAGACAGCCCACTGTGCCAGCTGCGTTTGACAGGGGCGACGCGCTCTACTGAAGCATTTGATTTTGGCATATTATTAACCTTCAGTGCTGCCAGGCAGGAAAGGAGGGGCGATGGGGGGGAGGTAGGGGGGAGGAGGAGGGGGGTGTTACAGTAAGGACACAAGATGACAACCTTCATCAAGAGCAAATGTGTGCAGAGATCATTAGGTTACGTTGTGAGAGAAGTTGTCCGAGGTACATTTAGAAGATGTTACTGAATGCGCAACAGAGGTTTTAGACATCAGATCCGTATTAAACAAGCTTGACTACCGATATTGCTGTATTAGGTAGTGTGATTAGAGGTTATCAACTAGTCCAACAGTACTGTAAAAGTGTACACACATGAAGAAGAGAAACAAATGTTTTATTATGGAAAAATTAGCACTTTTAAATACTTATTATTATGCATATGGGGTAATACTTCATTTTAACCCTTCATTAGTAATAGTATATTAACTATTCATAAATGTTTATAACACACTCATGTATTTGAAAACATCTTTATAGACATGTTTATTTGTCTACAACTTCTTCTATGAAGTTAATAAATGCTTGATAACATTGCTGCAGTAATATAAAACATTATTAATAACATGAACAAATCCTGGTGTTATAAAGCATATATGTGCAAACAACAAGTTTGAAACTGTTTATAGATGTGTTTAAATCTATTATCAATCAATCATGTTATCAAGCATTATTAACTATTAATACATTAATTATGGATGTTTCATATGAGGAGTTATATTTATTGACAAATACATGAATAACCAATTATATCCATCCTAATATCTGCTTACAGCTACATCAGTGTGTTATAATGTGCAACAAACCATTTAATACAGCATATAAATGCTAAACAGGGTGATTAAAATAAAGGGTTACCATTGTGGTAGCTACAGTATGTTGTTGACCAATAACAGTCCAGTCCAAAAGTCTTTCACTTTCCCATTCAATTGAATATGAAAAAAAAAACAACAAAAAAAACAATTAAATTATTATTTTAAGAAAGTACTGCTGCACAGCCTTGCTTTGGCTGTGCAGTGCTAAAAAGACGAGTCATTTTTCATTAGCTGAGATTACACATAAGGGTGTGGGGCAGATGGTTTCAGTACCGACCAGCTGTTTGGAGCTGGCTGAGAGCAAACAATATCATTCTGTCAAGACTGCAGCCAGATCTGAGCCACCCAGTGAGGAAAACACTTGCTTACAGTACAGGGAGTCGCTCAGGGACAGCACATGATGAATGAACAATATGGGCTTCTTTCCTGGAAAACTTATCCTTAGCTAAATATAAAAATTGATTAAACCAATGTACAAGAAGAGGAGGGAATAGGCAGGAACATCATATAATGAAATATGGTACATATTTGTATTCCAAGGGATTGATCCCCCTACTGGAAACAAATTCTCATATTGTAAGTGACAAGTTTTGTTTTGTTCTGGTTGGTTCTGTCCAATGTTACATTACCTAATCATCTATATTTTATATCATTTAAAGGAGGCGTATCATGAACATTTCTAGTTCTATATTTATATTCTGGGGCTCTACTGGAGTATCTTTGCGTGATATATGGTTCAAAAAACTCCTTATTTATTTTATACTGGCCCTTGGCAGCCCCCCAGTTCATCCACTGTCTGAAACAGGCCGTTTTAGCTCCTGTCTCTTTTAGGCCCACCCTACTGATGAGCCCACCCTGCTCTGATTGGATAGCTTCAAGACGCTGCATCTCGTCCGACTTCCAGCAACTTGGGAGGCTACGTAAACAAACGGCAGTAGCAGGATGTCACTTCTTTTTCTTGTTCTTTACTCAAAATGGAAACTCCTCAAATACGTCCGTACATGTTTGAATCCCAGTCTGATCCAAAATGTACCAGTGGACAACGTAAACAACCTGTGGAACAACCTTAGCAACAAATGCTATGGAACAGACGGCTGTTTGTGGGCATGCACGAACAATCTAATGTCATCATGAGGAGGAAGTAGAGGTAACATTGCAAACGAAGTGTTCAGAGCAGGCTGAAGCCCTGACTTTTGACTTGCAGGGAACATTTTTACATATGTTCAGCTCACGATTTGGAACTTTGACTATGTTTGACATAGAAATCTGACATCATAACAGTATAAAAATAACAGGAAATCACAAATAGCACATGTCCCCTTTAAAGGGGGATTAGTCTGAATTGCTAAAAATGCAAAATATGTTTTTTCTGTGTGATAGTAAGAGGACTCACCTGTGCATAAGACTGAACTATATGGCTCTGTATTTCATCCATAGTGTCAGTGCCATAGGATACTGTTCCCAGGTGCAGCCGCTTGAAGATCATTTCATTCTGCGTCAGAGTGCCTGCAGTTCACAAGACCAGTTGAGACTTTACAAACCGACAAATCATCAAGAAATTACATCATCTAAAAAACAGTACCCTGATTGCTTTTTTCACTTAATGAGTACTGATTTGTTTGAGCCTAAGGTTTGAGACCCATCAAGCACCAAAAGCTGACAAAATTTGTCTTTAAATATAAAAGGTTATACAATATAAAAGGTTAGTCTGCCACACTGGCTAGTAACATTTTGAGATCATAACATTTTAATTCCTAATTCAATTCCTCATTTAAATATAATTTTGGCTATAAGAAAATCAAATCAAACGGTTAATTTATCTGTTCTGTACACTCAAAGCTTGAGCTCAAACATGTGGAGTGAGATACAGTTAATTCTATGAAAAATTAGCGAGGATAAAAATACATGACAGATGTTTTAATTAAGACACTCATGTAAAAATATATATGTATGTATATATATATATATATTCCAAAGTATTCAGCAAAATTCCTCAAAGCTCACACACGCACATACACACAGAGAAAACACAATGTTTGTCCTCACAGGGCTGCCTACAATGCATCATGGGACCTGCAGGGTGGTGTGACTGCCTTCTCATTGACCTAATCTCATTACCAATATGGACTGCATGTCCTCTCTAACTAACAGACAAGACACAACATTGCATACAAAAAAGACTGAGTGAATGTTCAGAACTAAAAGAAAAAAAAAAAAAAAAAAAAACAACAACTTTGAAAACGAGGGCAATGGTCTTGTTTAATGGATGCCAGTTGCCAGAATGTGTGCTGATAGAGCGTAAAGCTGATTAGAGGGCATCTAACTTCTAAAAACATTAGAGCCACAGGGTTAACCAATTCTAATGGATTGATTGTTCTTCTTTCCATGTGCTTTAACTATCAACCTGGATAAATAGGCGCTCAAGCTAATCTATTCCTACCTAGATCAGCAGGGTTAAGACAAAGAGGCATGTTAGGACCACCGCGGGAGTTTATCACTCTGACACGATGTCTAGCATTTGTAAAGAGCAGCTATTTGTTATTAGAGAATCCAGCCACGATGGTGAAATGAGAGAAGTTGAGGGAGGCCTAAATAGCACCTGGAAACTCTGAAGATTTATTGTGCTTTTTATTGGGTTTATTACATTATTTTGTTTTATCATGCGCTTCTTTTTAATACACTGTCAGAGGAACATCAGGTTCCACTTTGTATGACTCTTATGAATGTTACTGTGGTTCAACTTCTCTGAGAAGTGAATTCCACAGAACACCTGATATGCATTCATGTCTTGTACGGAGTAAAATATTGTATATGCTTGTAAACACAGTCATGATCAAGGATTGAATGCGTGCTACACTTCTTGAAAAGAGCAAAACCGGACAATGTGTTTTCGTAGTTTCTTTGAGTTCACTAAAGAAATAATTGTTGAATATAAAACCTACACACCCAGTGCATTTAAAAACATATCTTTCATGCTTATCCCTTTTAAGTGAAATATAATATTGCGCAGAATGTCAACTTGAATAAAAGCTTTAACTTAAGTAGCAAAAATCAACTGTAAATGTAATGTTTCTTTACCAAGTTTGCACTCTTACCCGTCTTGTCTGTCAGGAGATAGACCAGCCGGCCCAGTTCTTCAGGGATGGTGCTGGTTCTCACAACAGTACCAGGGATGTTTTCGTCTTTCATGATCATCCAGCCGTAGGCCGACTTTCCCATGTCCAGATTCACACGCAAGCTTCACAAGGAAGAATAAAGTTGTAATCCATCACAGACAAAATAACAGTAAAACAGAAGCCAAACTGTAACAAACACTGAAAAATGTCCCAACAGTGTCTTTGTACAATGTACAGAGCTGAAAAAGAAACAGATGGACAGCTTGTGTTTCAATGCAGGGATGATAGATTTTCAGTTATACTAGGTATCATTTTCTTTCCTGTGCTTTTAATTTTTTCCCATTTTGAGAACACATGTTCTTCTTGGAAAAAGACATCACTGCACAGCCACGGTTATTTGGTTGTGGTCACAGACTAGCAAAGAAATAACAACAACTCAGTTTGAAAGGATTCAGAAAGTCACTAAGCACAATGAAGTACCTGATGGGGATGATGTACGAGAAAAGTACAACAAATCGGAAGAGGTTGCGAAACCAAGGACCCACGAACCCCTGCAGTGCCACCATGACCACAGACAGAACCACCTGGGCCAAGAACAGGGCCTTGGTGAGGCGGTTCAGCTCCAGGTCCAGTAGGCCAACCTATGAGGACAAGAGGTCAGAGGTCAAAAAAGGGTACAAAACAATTGTCATTTCCTTGAAGCAGGTTAGAACATATAATTATTTATAAAGACAATCTAAGTAAAATCTGACGATTATGTATTATGTTTGATACTTCCTACACCCTATAGTTTGAGGACAGTTGCATTTTCCTTGAGCAGGAATCACAGTTATTTTAAAAACTTATTAGCATTGGGTAGTTGTGTAACGGAACGTAGTTGATCCGTGATCCATACGGATTGTCTCCCACTGTTCGGCACACATGTGAACTGTGGATTAATTGCAGAAAAGACAGACAGCGTGTCACTAACAGGGATTTTGAAGAGCAACGACCAACCCAGCATCTCACACGTCCTTAGTGTATGTTTACATGCTGTTTAGTTGCAGCTGAGCAGCTAATTAGCTATCTAGGTGCTAACTGACATTAGCGGTGCGCTTTTCCCAGGTGAATATTTGGTGTCTCGTTAAACAAGCTAAGGGTGCAGGACAAGACGTGTGTTCATGTTTGTATGTTATCATCAAGTTTTGATGATGTGGCCTCGGGCTATTTTTTCATTCACTACCATGTTTAAAGGAGGAAGGATTCATGCCTCATATTGCACTTTAATTCAACAATTGAGTATTGAATATTTTATATATTTTAAGATTTTATTTCAACATTGGACATCTTGAATGCAGTTTTCATTTAAGACCATGGGCAAAAGTTCCTTGCTTTAAGTGTTTTACAGAATAAATGGAAAGCAAAGTTATATTTGTCTCCTTTTTTTTTTTTTTTTTGATTGATCCATGACTCTAAACCGTGATACTATCAGAGTTTTCCGTTGCACTCTTAATATTGGGTACAGACCGGAGATTAGGAGTAAACATCTTACTCCATTTCTGACAACGTATACTAGAGAAGACTGTTTGTTACTTTCCCATCTGCTCCCAAAACCTTACAATATGCTACATGGGGAGAAAAACAAAGCCAATGAAAGACATTCTTAGCTGCAGGCTTTTCTCATGCAAACCATGCGTACGGCATAAATAAGTTTATTTTTTGGGATAAACTACAAACTGCATATAATCTTGCTGAAGTATTGTCCCTGAATGCAACAGAAGGTCAAAAGGCCTTAAAAAAATAGAGAAAGTTCCCGTATTGAGATGGTTCTCTGGAAAGGGAGACAAAAAAAGGGGTCAGAGTTGTCTTTTATTTTTCGAGTGTATCTCCCAGCCAATGGAGCATGTGGGAAAAAGATGTCAAATAAAGAAGCACCCTTCCCCTTTCTGGCAGCACTCACAGCAAAGCCCTGTACACAGAGGGCTTTCATCTGACGCACCATGCTTACAAAAACAGCAGAACATAACATCTCTCCTCCCTCAAATAAAGGAACTGGTCTGAAAAGGAGGGGAGGGGGCAAGCACATATAAAAAGCAGGAAAATTCCTCCACTGGCTAAACCCCCACCAAGCCCATTCCCCTGAGGACTGGGGAGAGCTGGGAGACCAGTGTGACTGATTTATCAGTCGCTGTTAAACTCCCAGTAGCAGAGTGCGGAGAAGGGTAGGGTAAGGGGAGTGTGAGCGGGTGGGCATCTCCCCACCCCAGTGCCTCACTACATGGTTCATGGTTGAGCTATTGAGAAAAATAGGGGGTTTGGGTGGATTAAAATGAAGAAAAATTAAGACAGAGACCACAGTGCATGCCTGAAAAGCAAAGGATCCCCTTCTGCTTGAACAATGGCTAGTCTAAATTTTCCAAGCCTTGCCGGGGATCAGATGAAGTCATTATTCATTCAGTCAAGGGGGGAAAAGGGACTCAATTACCTCAACCTAAAAGATGCTATCAATGAATAAAAGTGCATATTTTACTCTATTCATCTCCAAGCCATCAAAAGCAAAAGGAATGATTCGATCTGCCTGTGTGGCTTGTATTTTAACATGTGTGTGTGAAATCCAGTAAAGAATTGAGACATGAATATTCATTAAGTGAAAACCAAAGAATATCTGGACTTCAGTGAGAAAACAGTGTATTGTTTAGTGCTTGTGACACCTGCAAATCAAGGAAGTCAAGAAAATGAACTGAAATAGATCCCTAACAGTTTGAGAGACATGTGGAGAGAGCAGAGTATTGGAACTTGGATATGTACTCCAAACAAACAATCTTTATTGGGGGAACAGCTCCTTGTCAAATGACATTGT
This sequence comes from Thunnus thynnus, assembly GCF_963924715.1. Taxonomy (NCBI): domain Eukaryota; kingdom Metazoa; phylum Chordata; class Actinopteri; order Scombriformes; family Scombridae; genus Thunnus; species Thunnus thynnus. The sequence continues at coordinate 9,087,390 of NC_089531.1, forward strand.
TCTGTCTCTTTACTCAGACAGACCTCTGTCTAACAGTACTGAGACAAAGAGTGAATCTATGTCTGACATCCTGTCAGATTGATCAAGTGCAGGCATTGTCCTGGCTGGTGTCACAACAGATTATATGAGGCCAAAACGTTCTTGCGACTTTAGCTGCACTGTATCGACTTTCTCCGCCAATCTCCAGTCTCCATATTGGCACTTCTGACATCATCTCCTTGAAATATTGAATTCCACTCAGCTGTCGAGCTTACACAAAACACCGGCCCCCGCCGTTCGACCGGCCACATCAGCGTTCTTAATAAAAGACACCGGTGTCAAAACTGTGCCGCAGTAGGAAAAGGGGGCTCTGTTTTGCCACGGAGAGCTTTAGAGGAGCAGACAGTTGTAGGTGATAACTTTGTGCATAAAAGTCATCGCACGGCAAATGCAGCGGAGCCAAAACATTGCCTCTGAGATCCTTGCTGATGCTCGTCTCTATCAGTTGACCCGTGTCTATCTATCTCAACCATCTTCCAGGTAAAATCTTATATTTAGAATCAAATTTTCATTAATCTCCTCAATCTGGGGACAAAACGCTCGATGGGGATTCTGTGGGATTAACTTTCTGCTGAAAATGTCATTTAAATCCTCTGTTAGTTAATTTCCCTTCAGGTTAATTAGCAACTGGCGCTGACCTTTTGCATTGACAGGTCCAACTTTATCTAGAAAGTCAAGGTTAAAAAACCACCTCGTCGTAGTGATTGATTAGTGATTAGAGGCAGGGGAGAAAAGATGGCATGAGGGGTACTTGGAACAGATGTTACTTTGTGTGAGGTGTTTCACCCTCTGCAGCTTTTACAAAACATTTTTGTTTATACTGGCGCCATGTTTATGCTTTAGGAAACAAATCTAAAATTTCTCCAAGTGTGCAAAAGATGTAAAATCAACACATCCTTATTTAAAATTTATATATATTTATATACCTGCAAACAAAAACTCTCAAACAAATCAGATAACTTGCAGTATTTCCTGCAGAATTACAAAAACAAAAAAAGCGTTCACCTTGTTTTTGGCATAGGACGTGTTCAGTACGCTTCTGGTCTCTTTGCCTGTGTAGATCACCACCCCTATCACCGTGCCTGCCAAAGAGAGAGACAAGGAAAGTAATGCTGCTCATTAACTGCACCTCCCCCCCCCATGCCCCCCCCACCATCTCACGCACACACCCACATACACACACACACACGCATGCACACACTCGTCTTGGTCAAGTAAGATGAACTGCATGAGAGGAAACACAATAAGGCTGAGCTGAGGCAGTTTTGTCTCATTGCCACTCAACCCAACAGCCAGGAGTTTAATACGCTTAGATTCTCAGGGCCTTCGGACACCCTATGGAAGCTCATAAAACCTGATCAATACGCTGCCATCTTTATTTGCCAATTCATTATGGTGGCCTTATTACAAAGGATTAATGAGTCGTTAATATTAAATGAGCTTAATGGGACTGCAAAGGCACTAATAAACCTTAATACAGCCCCCTCAAATCCCCAAACTATAAAAATGGGCAGAAAACAAAACAAGGAAAGTGATGTTCAGACAGACGGATACCAAGAAAAGGGAGCAAAGGTTACAGAACCTGAGGAGAAAGGTGATGAATTGCTCTCGTTGACTTTTAACTTTCAGAAATATTGAACAATGTGACAAATAGTCTGTGGCTCAGCATGCAGAAGGGTTTTCAATTTGAATATGCGAATGACTAATTCTCTTGTCACAGCTGGACTGGGGCCCGTAACAGAGTGAATACACGGTGATCTGGGCCGGTTCAAGTGCCCAGAACGCCACTGTAGAAGCGATGAAGTGTCTGTCAAGGAGAGGCTTGTGAGGAACAATGACATTCCCAAGCAAAGATGATGTAAGGGGTCTAAGTCAGGCTTTTTGTGCGAGTGTGTGTGAGTGTGTTTGTTCTTCTGGTCAAGGTCAGGTTTTTAAGGGGGGCGGGGGGAGCAACACCACAAATCAATGGTATGCCCATCGCTGGGAGCATCACAAACACTCTCAACTGACACAACCGTTTTCTGTGGGGAGTCGCTTAGTTGAAGCGAGGGAGGATTACCTCAACTGTGGATTTCTGAGAGTTCTACAAACCAGCACATAGCGGTATCAAATCAAACCTCTTGAAGGTTTAGTACCATAAGTCCTTTGTATTCAACACAACTTCACTACATCAATCAGAATCATTTTAATCAGAACGATGCGCATGAATATGTGCTGTTGACTGGTTCTGTTTCCATTAAATATTTGTTTTATAAATAATAATAAAATGCGAGTCAGTGTGTTCAAGAGGATGTGACGAGATTTAAAAATTAACCGAGCACCAGTAACTCCCCCGTCTTCTGGTGCCAACTGGTGCAGACTATATACAAAACAGTACATAAACACATTGAGTATTCTATGGCAGTACTGGGCAGCAAAGACAATTTGTCTGACTGGCATTGTCGAGAAAAACAATCAGATTTCAAAAATGAAAGTGGACTTGAATGTCATTCACTTACCAGATGCTACAACTGTGCTGGCCCAAAGAGTGTTTTCAATGCTCAGACTCTCATGGATTTGGGGATCTGTGTCTTCCTACAAGAGAAATAAAAAAGAAAATGATAACTCTGCAATATGTGTAAGTTGACCTGCTGGTACGGTTGCAGCGGTACGCAAGTGTAGCTAGCTATCACCATCATCACGCCCCGCTAATTTTGCCCAGTGTAGCTCAAGTAGATGTAGATTTTTTTATGGGCAGCTGCTAATTTTCTTTAGTTGGACACTATAATAACATCACTATACAAGTCAAGAATATTCAGTGCTTCTTGAAAATGTCAAATGTGCTTATTTTAAAACTTCTTCTTTTACATTTGAATCCTTAATAACTCAATATGTCCCTTATTGGAGCACACAAAAAAAAGAAAAAAGCTACACAAAAAACAAAGTGGCACAGGAGGATTACCTGCTTGAAGGAAATACCTCAACAGTGAGAATTTATTCCAGCAAATTAGCGAACTTCTAATTAGTGTTATCTCCTCCAGTGTAGCCTCGGAGGGGATAAGAACAACAAAACGAGGACCAGGAAGACATGAATTTTGCTCTTAGTAGAAGACAATCAATGTGGTTAAACAATAAATTAAACTTATTTTAGGTTTCCACTTTTTTTTTTTTAATTTAATTTAATTCTGAGGGCTCATATATTGATTAAGGTAGATTGTCTTCCACTACCAAACTGGTCTGTGCTTTAGCTATGCCATATGCTTAAGAGACATGGGACAAGACATCAGGGACATTTTTGTGATGGTCTTGATGGATTTCAATATACATAGTGACCTCTCTAAAATATTATGGCAATGACTTATTGTTATAGATGTTAAAATAATGTTTTAAAAAGGAAATCTGTACACTGAAACCATTTTATTCACCATTATGTGCAAAAAGCATTTGTCAGGGCAAACTAAATTGTCCTGAAATAAGATTTTTAGTTGCATAGAATTGATTTAATGTGCTCAGTTGAGTTTATACAGTCAGACCAGGACGGCCGGGCTCTGCCGTGCCATTAATTTTCACAAGCACCTGACACAGTTGTGCAGACTGTAGCAATACAGTAGCTCCTTTATCAATACGCTCACTAGATTTGGCATGGTGATAGAGGCTTCTTTTAAAAAACAGTATAGAGAGAGCACGTAGATGAGATTTCAGTGATAAATAAGTCCCTTGAGAGCCTCTTGTTTCACCCTCCTCCCTTTTTCTACCCCTCTCTTTTAAATAAAGACGAATGCTGAAAATGGCTCGAGTCAGGAGTGCAGAGTAAAGGCTCCGGTTTCGGCTCAAATTGCCTGCCTGATATGATAATTATGATACCTAAGCACCCACATCCTGTCAATCCACTCAAACATGGGAAGAGGTGCATGAAAAATAAATGGCAGGTTGCAGAACGGTTGACCGCTCTGACATTGGCATCGTACTACGGTGTTCATAACTGCAGAGGGTCTCAATAAAGACCACAGAAACAAAGCCACCATATCCGTCTTAAGGAAAAAAAAAAAAAGAAAAAAAAAAGAAACCCTCATAAATAGGTAAGTTCATTTGCTGTGGATCTGTGGGAACCCATTTTTTTCCCATCCTGCTCAGACTAAAAGCACACGCTATGCAAAGGAAGGCCGCGGAGGATGAATGAGCGGAGGAAGTGCTCGCTCACTAAGCCTGGTGTGTGGCCAAGAGTGAAGACGGGCCACAAAGCCTCCCTTTGTACTACAGCTCTCCTCTCTGTGGGGGCTGCGCTAATCTGCTATTAATAAAAAAAAAAGAGAAAAAAAAAAAAAAATCACTGAGCAACAAGCAAGACGGGATGGATGGAGCTGAAGCTAGGAGGGACCTGCCTGTGATGTAAGAGGCATGCCTGCTGGAGATAACAACAGGCCCAGATGGACACACAAGCCCTCATTGTTGTCACTTGTCAACACATCGCAGTGATACACATCTTCTGTGTCAATCCAATTTCTATAGAAAAATCTGCATGCGTTTAAGATTTGTTTTACAGGTCATAAATATGTCAGCGAGGCTACTGTACCCTTGTAAAGTTTCCCTCGAAACTGTGGATGTCCAGCTGAGGCTTCTGGGCGTAGACGTAGGAGCTGATGGAGAAGAGGTCCTGAGACGAGGAGGAGAAAATGACAGACAGAGAGGACGTAAAGTCTTCGGTGCTGATCGGCTAATGTACACAGTCTCAAACACACAGCCTTCATTTAATTAGATGACCACAATGAGTTATTATTTTACCATTTAACAGTTACGGTTGGATGGAGTTTGGTCAGTTTTAATGGAGAAAATTAAGACAACTCTTCCCGAAAAAGCTGGTAAAAGGAGCTTGAGTTAACATGTAAACTACTTCGTATGTAAGGGGTATTAAATCCCGGTATCCTCAAACTAAATCCTGAGTATGACTGGAAGTAACACCACAGAAATGACAAACAGATGGAAGGGGTTTGAATATGAACAGAAAAGAAAGACAAAATAAGACAAAATAAGACAAAATAATAAACAAGTAATCATCTTTTTCTCTCAAGTCATCCCAGCAACTAAGACTCCAGCCTATAGCCTGTCAAGCACCTCACATTAGCCCCCCCCAACCCCCCCTAAATTATTCAGGCAGGCAGGCATGCAGCCTTTGCAGCGGCCAGGGAACTCTCAGTCATGCTCAGATAGTGTTCTCCTGGTGAGAACATGGGCAGAGCGGTTAAAAGAGGAGCAGGGAAGATTATTTTACCGAACCCCCAATGGAGAGTAGAGTTGCTCCAGCGTTTTACAGACAAAGGGACTACAGAGACTCTGAAGGATCTCAACACATTCAAAGACGTCAATGTGGCTGATATACATATAGACTTAAATAATGTAGACTTTATTAGTTGAGAGCAGGGACTGGGACACTGTGGTCTGGATTCAGTCTGTGCTCTCAAATTGTTTGGTTTTGAAACTTATACAGAATTATATAATACAGAAAATAGTTTTAAGGGATGAAATTGGTTAAAAAAAAAAACTCCAGAGTTTTAACGAAGGACCTCATACTTTTGCAGAAATTGCAACGTGATTATTAAAATCCATTGTTACCCAATACGTACAACAGTTATGACCTGGTCCTTTAGTATTTCCAATCAGCAGACTCTGACTAAGGTCACGTGCCGCCTATGATGTGTTCTCACTTATCACCATTACATAAATAAAACAGTCTTACAAGAGCATCAAACTGATTCATTTTGACTCCTGACAACAAATCAGTTTGGGAGAAATCCTCAAATACTCTGGAAAGCCATCAATCCATTATCTAGTATGACATATCCAAACATTGAGGGATAACATGGTAAAAAGGTTGAATACTGGCCAAAACCAAAGACAACTGTGGCCATCTTCATGCCTCATGAAACCCAATATGGATGCAACGGCCCAGTCATTAAATGACTCGCTGAAACTTTAATTCTCTGATCACATTAAGTGGCAACAAAGAAAAACCCATCAACTCAACTTAAATCTTAAGATCTAGAGTGATGAGTATCACCTCCGGTTAAAGGAAGCTGCTGTCAGGTCTGGATTGTTCCTGCTGTCTGTCAGCAGTGATTAGGTTTCCATCACAGCACAGACAACTTCATTTGATGACCAATGCTTTTAGTGATAACAAAACAGTCATTCACAGCAGTTGGTTCATCCGTACCAGAACCAGAAATAACTTAAAGACATTCACTACATTGTAATGTATCCATACCCCGACTGCTGGAAGTCGTTGTGTGCAGCCAACAGCTACTTTCAGTTTCCAATCTGTTTCTCCATCCAGCTGATCTGTTCTGATGAAACATGAACCTGGAAAATCAGAGACAGAAACGTTACATGTATTGTTTCCTCTGTGTTTGGCACTGACAGAGAAGTCTTGTTGCTTCAGTCCTTCATGTGTTTATGCAAATATGCTACCTATGAATGTATTCATGTAAATTGACAAATAAACAAGTAAATACTGTGTCTGAGATTACCCACTTGAACCTCAATGTTCCCATGTTTACCTTAATGTTTAGTACGTAGATGAAACATTTTTTCCCCACAACATGGAACAAAACATTATGGTCAATGTTACTTATTTCAAAGCTTCACTGAAGCAATATCACATTTATAAACTGGAATATTTAAATCTACGATGATATTTTATTTTGCTGCATCAAAAAAATCTAAACAACTATACACGTTTTAGCATTATTTTATACATATTTCAATGAAACTCAGCAATAAATATCGGCATATCTGGAAACCTTAGGTTTAAACAATGTTCAGCCAACAAACAAGTCTGTTTTGATCAATTTAGTGGAAAGGTTAAGTATAAGAAATCATCAGAAATCAGATCATGTTTAACTGGCACACATCTTGGTGAGACATTATCATAAATTAATAAATTAAAAACACATTCAGTGTATAAAATTATTGTACTGTTACTGTAATAAACTGGCATGTCAACGTGCAGCAGCAACAGCGTAGTACATTCAGAGTTTGTAGCACGACACAAAGCATCTGCGGCTGCTGTGGCCAAAACAAGGTCCAATAAACGTTGAGCAGTCGTGACCTGTATTGATCTGAGGTAATATTACATATGAAACTGATGGATGAGAGCAACTATTTGACAGAGAGGGTAAAGGGCAGCTATAAACCATCCCTGGAGAGTTAAGTATGATGGAAAACATTAACACAAGGAGGATGATTCATGCTTTCCTTCTGCTGCAATGGCAGTTCAGCTTGTCATATAGCACCACTGAGATATGTGTGTGTGTGCGTGTGAGTATATGAAAGACAAAGAGTATGAGACGGTGAGTGTGAAAGACAAAGATGTGTTTATGTATGTATGTATGTGTGTGTGTGCCTGTGTGTGCCTGTGTGTGCCTGTGTGTGTGTGTGTGTGTCTTAGAGGCATAAAGACATCAACAACTCCCTGCCAAGCATATTGGCACATCAAAGATTGATGGAAATGATGTCCTCAGAACATTTCCTCCCGATGCCCCTCAGAAAAGAGCAAGGATCTGACGCAGCTCATTGATTAATTGGAATTTGCATCATCAGTCACCCGGACAATGTGACATAAATCATATGAATCACAGGCCGCCTTGATCGGATGATGTCAAAGGACTGGAAGTATGGGGAAAAGTCACATTTCTCACCCAAATGATCTTGACACCGTTCGTTAAAGGTGCCACACAGGGCAGATAAAGTTCAACTGTATAGCATTCGGTCTGTTTCTTATTTTTAGCTTACTATCTCATCTATTTGAAAGATAAATTTAAGTATATGACAGTATTTTTCTTCATTTTAAAGCCTTTATCGTTCCAGGGGGGAGTTTTGCTGAGCATGAATATGTCTTTTCAGCACTGTCCTGCTTCACATTGATAAAGTTACACCAACGCTTTGCCTGCTCACCATTTTTCTCTGATGTTCTCAGGAATATCATGTCTGCAGGAATCCTTTGGTTCTACAAAAAGAAAAGAAAAACACACAAGAAGAGTGCAAATGGTGGTGTGTTATTGAGCACTGTAGCAAAAGCCCTTTGAATCTTCCTGAATAATTAAACAAGGTCAATACCTTGACCAGAGAGTGAAAGAGAAACAGGTTTTTTTTAAATAGTCTAACACACAGTAATGGGAATTCAACTTTTCCAAGATCCCAAGATCACATGCTAAATAGGTGAGTGAGAGCTTTATAGTATCAACAGTGTATCATCAGTTTCACAGTCACAAAACAACAAACACAGTCTGCTGTTCATTCAAATCCAGTTATAGAGTAGATAGTTATTCTATGTACTTTAAAGCGGTTAGTCTACCATTCAAAAAAAAATCCCCTTTTTCTTCTTTGGAGGTGGAAAGAACGTGAACTGATGTGTTTCAATCAATGATGTGAATTATGTGAAAAACTAAATTTGAGAAAGAGGCAAGTGTATGAGCTCAAACTCGAGGAGCTTCCTCCCATTAACTAAGTTTAGAAAGAAGTAGTCATGTCAGGGCACACACTTCAAAAGCAGAATGAAATAGACTCTAAAAATAGAATCAAATTCTACTTGATAAAAAGTCTTTTGTGTTTTAACCCAAAGCTTTTCACAATATACATGTTAAATAAATGGCAGACTACATGTGGGCACATATGTCAGGTAGTAAACATTTGTAGTGGGAAGCTGCCAAAAAGTGATCCCTTTAAAATCCTTGCATGCAAAGACATCTAAGGAAGACACTGTAGCCTTACCTTCTCAACAATAATCATGTCTCCGACTTGTATGTCCGAACTCTTCACTTGAATTTTACCTGAAGAAACAAACAGGTTAGACTGACAGCAACAGAGAACCAACCTAATCTGCAATTCTTTTAAGATGTAGCAGTAAATTTTTTAATAGCTGTGAAATAAAAAAAGAGGGTATTGATTTCTGGCCCTTGAAAATGACGCTGACTCTTAAAACCACAACCCAGTTTTTTGTTCTTGCTCTTCTTTCTCTCTCACCTTCTAACAGATTGATTACCTCCCGCATGATAATGTAATACCCTTCTGTTTTCATCTCTGGTCTGAGCCATGGACAAAAACAATGGCACATAGGGTCACTCTCGATTATACTGCCTCAATATCCTCTGCAACCCTTCTTCTTCTGCTCTGCTCACAAGCACACCATAAGTGTATACATGCACATGAGGGTGTGAAAGCAACATCCTCAGCGTGGGTCACAGATATCACACAAGGGGATTTACCACACATTCAACAAAGGGACGCATATTAGATCATACAGTCTTGAGAAATCGAGAGAAAAAAATCAATGCAATTACAGCAAGAAGAATGACTTCTGTTACAAGTGTAGATCCAGTGGAGCGCCGTCTCTTAATTGCGTGGGGAGAGCTCGACTATACGCGGGAATATCCGTTATCATAATGTCGGTAAACAGTTACAGCCGTGGAGGAGGAGGAGCGCGGAGCGGATTTCATTCACTTCCACTCACTAACCTCGCACTGTGAGCTTGCTGTAGAGTTGAGAGTTCATCTCTTTGTCCCGTTGGTAGCGTCGCACTTCATCCACGGCCTCTCGCACCATCGTAACGGCTAACACAAAACCCTGAGTGACAAAAAAAGGATCCATCACATCAGGATCACTTACAAAGCTTCATTAATAACAGAATCCATTATCATAACATAGACGACTTTAAATGTTGATAAAAAAAAATAGTGATCGGAAACTCTGTCAATTGCTGAAAAAAATATTTTAAAGTTTATTCTCTAATGACGTCACAACAACACAAACTGTTTGCCTTTACCTATTTCTTTAAAGAAGGATTTTACAACGATAATTAATACGACAGGAATTTAATTTAAACTGTCTTCTGAACTGTGTTAACGTGAAGGTGATGCATTGGGTTTAGAGCTGCAACTTATTATTTTCACATTAATAAAACATTTGTTAAGTCTATGAAGTGTCAAAAAATAGTACATCACAACTTGTTTTGCCTGACCAACAGCCCCAAACCCAAAAATATTCCATTTACAATCATATAAAATAGAGAAAAGCTGCAAATTTTCACATTTAAAAAGATGGAACTAGAGCATGTTTTGAATTTTTTCTTTAATTTATTAAAATTACTATCAAAACACTTAGAAATTATTTTTTCTCCATCGACTAATCAATTATTCAACTAATCGATTCAGCTTTAACAGGCTTTTGCTGCATGTAGATATTTATTAATCACAATAAAGACATTTAAATAAAAAATAATAAGAGTTACAAATACACATGAACAACATTAATGGCACAATGTAAAGGAGAAATGCTTTGAAAAGATCAAAATAGTTTTCATACAAATCAGAGTAAAAACATATGTGCATTTACCAGAGGTGCCCAGTACGTATACAAATATCCGATTTTCAGCGATGGCACAAACTGGGAACAGGCCACCACCAGAAAGTAGAGATTAAGGAAGAACTTGAACTGCTGGTAGAGAACCTGAGAAGGGACAGAAGACAAGGATTCAAGCGAGGTGAGTGAACGTGTCAACGAGGCGAGTCAAAGACGATGACAGCTGCCAGAGAAGACAAAGAGGATGCAGCAACGACAAAGCAGGCGGGATGGGTTACTGTACATGTTCCAAGGTGGAATAAGATACATGTTACTGCTGTTAACTTTACATTAACCTAATGGAAACTCTGACACTTCTTTTTCAAATGGCACTCAGGGTACAGATTTCATGTGAGAGGGTAACTTGGTACAGTGTTGGCTGGTTGCAACACTCTGCAGAATAAACCTTCGTGACAGATGACCACAATAATAAAGGAGGAAGAAAAACAGGCCCCTTCTGTTGATAAAACCTGGGTGAGTTTAACAGAATCAGATATTGTGTCAGAGGAATTTACCATAAAATCACACATACCGGAGCGCCACCTGTGACTTAGAGAGGTTTCTTTGCTAATGGGCTATCCATCAACAAGGATCTCTTAGTATTCTATTCATCTAAGGTCAAATTTTGAATAATGTTTGCAATAATGAGAGTCTAGCGTCTAGTCACAGATTATCAGAGACAATGGGATCAATGAACGACGCTCTACAGTTAATGAACCTCCTGACCTTTAGGGAAAAATGCACACTGCTAAACTCAATTTGTGTGTATTTAATAATTCAAAGTGGAGGGAGGAAAAACAGCCGTTTTGGTCACCGTCGATGAGAATATCTACGTCTCTAATAGACAGTTGACATTTTATAGCTCGTGCAAAAGGCAACCCCTGTTAATCATGGAACCATTTGCTTTTTAATAAGTAACTTAATGGATCTCTAATGTCCCCTACAGTGTAAACCCTTAACTTAATGTCAGAACAGTTAACAATTAGGACAGATCCAGTGAATGCTACTGCGCTTTACATACAGTTCATCGGTAAAGATCAACATATTTTAACTAGAAGCATGAATTGCCACTGTGGGGATTATAAAAGTCAATAACAGCGTGAACATAAACTCAACAAAAGACATAACTGCTGTACTTTGAACCAAAGATTAGAGCTTAAAATGTGTATTCTGGCAAAATGAGGAAGGATGGGTCACAGGTCAGTGTTGTTCTCTGGAAGCCGACTCACCCCAGGCACAAAGGTGACGATGTTGTATTTCTGGTTTTTTATGGCGTTTTTGGGGTACTTTTCTTCACACTTCTCCGGGCAGCCGAGCCAAACCGTCCTGGCCTTTAGCTCCTTCTTCCTCCGACATATATGGGCCAGGCAATCACAGCAGCTGAGACAGGAAAACATTGACATGTTCCAGGGTAAATGCATAACACCAACCGAATGTTGCTAAATACGTGGTTGTGTTTAGTTTGGTTGGGTACATTCTCAGACACTTATAATAACCAAGACAAATAGTGAGAGATACCGACTGACGCATGTGAATTTTGATTGAATTTGCTTTTATGCAGCTGCAGACAGACTGATTTTTTCACCTGATAGCTACGGCAGAATTAGGTAGGGAAGGAGAGGTACACTGCACAAATTAGGGAACTCAAGCAATAAATTATGTTTAGTTGATATAATAAAAAGGAATATACAGGTTAAGTATTATCCTTGGCGTTTTGACTGACTTTCACAAAAAACAAGATTCTTTATTTAGAGTATATTGGTTGATTTTCGCATGGGTTCAACAGTCACTCTTTAAACATTATTGTATCCAAAGTGCCCTGTTGGCCAAGTGGTTTGGGCGCATACCATATTATGGCCGTGCCCTCAGTTTGATTCTGGCCCAGGATGTTTGTTGTCATACTTCTGTCTCTTTCTGTCTCCATTCATTTCCTATCCATTTTAACTGTTGAGTTATCCAACAAATGTAGAAATGCCAAAAAGTAATTGTTGCATCCTGCTGCCAGAGGACACCGCAGTTCACCACAATTTACAGTAAACAGAGCCCTCTGACGGGGAGGACAGAGCTAAATATGCTTCTAGTGATAGGAAATGAAAAGACAAAAATAGACAAAGTGGGGAAAAAGAGAAAGAGCTCCTGATTCATCAGGCACAGAATCAGTTGAAATAAAGAAAATAAATAAAAAGATGCTGATGTTAATTATATTTTAATAACACAGATTTTTTTGTATTACTGTCCCCCCAAATGTTTTTCATCCATTTTATTAATATTCACATATCAATAAATTCCTGGATTTTTCTTGATAAAAACGTTAAATAATGACTCAGTAGAGTGCAGATCTCCACCAGGTGTGTCTAAGGTATAGTCTGGTAATGGTATTGTAACTGGGCTCGCCTAACTGTAAACTTAATAAGGTAACAATAAACGGGATAAGTCCAAACTTCTCAATTTAAACATCATTATTTATTAAGAACATTGTGTTATTTATCTAGAACATCTTGTTGTAATATACCATACAAAATAAGACCTCTTTCTACCTCCCTCTCCCCTCCCAAACAAAGAAGAGTTGAATCTCACTCAATTGTCCCTCCCAGCTCCCGAACAGTCAAGATGGCAGACATTTATTCATAACATATCAGGTATGGTTTTAATCTGCAGATGCTCCGGTTCAAGATGAGACCAAAATTTTCTATGTATGTCAGTTTTTGAGCCACAACAAAGGCCAAAATGTGGCCTGCAACAGACATGTTTTTAGCCTAGCCGATTGCCGGAAATGTCTTTTGCTGCGGTTGTTGATCACTTACAGCCCCTACCAGCTGGTTGAGAGGATAAAAAATATGGATGTAGCACCCAATGGTTTCTGAAGAGCAGTTTAGAAGCTCAAAGTGGGCGGCTACAGCTGTCGCCTAACTCCCGGCTAATCCAAAACGGACAAAGAGGAGGAGCTGAGGCGGCCGAATGAAGCCTGGTTGCTGAAACAAGCCACCTAGCGGCTAGTGACCTGTCACTCAAAGCAGCCACGTCCTCAATTATGCATAACTTTACGGCTAAATAAAATTTAAACGGGTGAGTTATAAAAAAAATTTACCCCCTTACAGTTGTCATGAAAGGGGAAATTAGCGATAGAGATCAAAACCGGTTTCTGTTCCAGGCTGTAAACATGTTAATTTCTGCCGTAAAGCACTTTAACATGGGGGTTTATGGGGATTGACTCGCTTTTGGAGGCAGCCTCAAGTGGCCAGTCGAGGAACTGCAGTTTTTAGCACTTCCGCATCAGCTTCATTTTTCAGCCCCAGAGGTTGCCGCTTGTATAAAACGTGTTATAAAATAGGTTTTTCAACAACTGTGAATCACTGCAACAACAAGATGTCCTTGAGCATACAGTCATAAATGTGCACAAAAAATATTAAGCTGATGGGTGCACTAGTATGCGAGATTAGCTCCAGACAGACGCACACGACCAAACACATGATCTATAACAAATATCAAGACTTTGCAATGAAACAATCTCATCTCTCCTTAATTTTCTCCTTAATTGTGGCCAATAAACTCCACAGCTGTGCCCTGCTATATCCTACAGTACTGATGTTATTTATATCTGTGGTCTTGTCAGTGTTAATTAGATCTTCAAGGCTTCTATTGACACAATTTTATAAAGAAGTCCTTTATTTCTAGCGCTCCAAGTGATCTGAAAAGGTTAGTATCTCTCCAGGAGGGAATTTCCTTGCTAATGCTCTCGTTAACCAACTTATTTCAGAGCTGAATAAGTCAGTTAATGTCAAGAACCAGACAAGCTGCATGCATGCAGGCAAACATACTGTATGGCATAATGTAAAACATATTTATTCTTTCTTCCTTGTTAGTTTTACCTCTAGTTGACTGTTTCTAACATGCAAGGACCATTATTTTTCCTGTGTACCTCTATCATTAGCGTGACACCATCAAAGTTCTAAGAAGAGATTAGAGAGTGGAGATGATTGTAGATTGACATTTACTTTTTAAAAAAGTATTTGACTTTCTATCAACCTGCTAATGACTACATCGGGGCTTATCTAGAATATCTCCATGAAATGCAAACATGCTGTAGTGTGGGGGTAAATTACAATCAGAGCAGCTTGATGTGAGCATGACCTAAACTGGCACCTGGGGGGGAGAGAAGGGAGAGTGTCGGTGTATACCGTCATGCTGATCGACTTGGCTTTTCCACTTTTTAAGCAAGTTGGCAAAACATAAAACTAAATAAATCAACTTTGGTAAAAAGTCTTGTTTGTATTGGCCACGATGTTCTCTGTCTCTGTGCACTCCGAGTCCAGATTCATAAGAGAGATTATTTGAGCAAATGAATGCTATTTAAATAATATGCCATTTGAACAGTCAGGGCTTATTCAGTGTGAATTATTTGTGTTTTATAATCCCACACAAAGCACACATAAAATTACTGGAAAGCATCAAACTGGTCAGCTGTGAAAAATCCGATTTGTTCATTAGTGGGGGGGATGGGGAGGGGGGGATCAATATGCTGCTTCAACCGGAGATGCACCGCTAACAACAAAACGACGATGAATACGCAATATTCTGCAAAAGTAAATATTACTGTTTCGCCAATGAAGTGCTGCGCAAACATTTGTTTACAAATGTTACACTTTATTGTTCTGGCATAAACAAACACTCCTCTCTTAGCCAGAAAGGAGCATCTTTAGAGGGCAAAACCTGTCAAATTAATCATTAGCTAGATAAACCGCACCGTTCTGTTTGACCTGAAAATCTTTTTGGACTGATGATGCGCATCGAGGAACTCGACCAAAAAACATGCCCTTATCCTCTCTTTGCACTTCATGCACAACTACCAGTGCGTTTGAAATCCAAACTGATGATCACAAGCATACTTACTGACAACATACACTACACATAAATTTACTGAATAACAAAACACAACTTTCAGAGCAAATAAAGATCCAAACGGAGGTGCAATAACTTATCGAAATAAGGCAATTTTGTGAAAACAGTAGAGTAATTTATCTGTATTTGTCTCTGACCTGGAAACCATTCATGGACTATACTGGACTTCAGTTTTTCAATAAAACTTCATCTAATATCCTGTGCTATTTATATCAGTAAATCAATGCAATAGATAGGTTTCAACTTCTAAAGTCTTAAATCATTTTGTTTAATAATAGTAATAACTTTGCTATCTTATATTAACATGAATATTCAAAGCTCTCAGGGACACTCTACTCATGTGGTAAAACTATGTAGCAGAAAATAGAAAATCTCTTAAGAAATTATCTCTGCTTCTGTTTGTCTAAAAATGGGTTACAGCCAACATCTCTCCTGAGAAGAGGAAAATGAAGCGCTATATAAGACTGTGCTGTTGATCTGTGCATAATTTCTTTGAGTAAAGTCATTAAAAATCATATGACAAACAATAATGTGATGGATCTATAAATACCTGCCACAGAGGACTTTCCATCCTCCTAGGAGGAACCAGCCAAGGCCTCTCTGTCTCTGATTGACTCTGGCCCGGGGCAGCGTCTGGTAGTCGCTCTCATCATTCTCGAAGCCTTCCTCCGACATCATCAGAGGCATCTCATCCAGGTTAGAGGGCTCATCTTCTAGAGAGTATCTGTGAGGACACAGTACAGTAAAATAAAAAAGAAAATTAACACAGAATTGTGAAAGCTTTTGTTCAGCAGGACGCACTATTTTCTAATGAGGAATTATACAATTATACATACTGTTCTCCAGCCTTGTACATATTAGATAGAGAGCTGCAACTATTAGTCGATCGACTAATAATTGACAATTTTTCAAGCTAAAATACCACTCTAGTTCCATCTTCCTAAATGTGAGAATTTGCTGTTTTTCTTTGACATATACTGTATGAAAGCCAATTGAATATCTTAAGATTCTGTACTGCTGGTTGGACAAGCTAATCAAAGGTATCACTGTAGCCTCTAAGAAATGGTAAGTGCCATTTTTTCACAGTTTTTTAATATTTCGCAGACCAAACAATAAATCGATTAATCAAGAAAATAACCAGCAGATTAACCAATACTGAAAATAGTCTTTTGCATGTCTAATTAGATGTCACAATATTCCCTTGAGGTGAATGAAATGACTCTACTCATTACATTAAGATCCTCTCTTGATCTACAAGGATTATGAAATACACAAATATATATACACACACACACACATCTATATACAGGCGGTGTGACCAAAGCCTAACAAATGCGGACACTTTGTAGTTGGTTGAATTCTTTTCACAGCACCAGATGTGCAAAACCTGGTGAAAGACTGAAGAATAGCATGGATTAAAGCTAGTCTGAGCAGTTGGCTCCGTTCCTCTATCACTAAGTACTGTATAGTACACCTCCTATTCAGATTTTAAAAAGACACTGGAAACACTCTTGAGAAGCAGATAATGTCTTATTCATGAGGCCCCTCTAAAGACTTGAGAACGTCTGTTCATCAGGAGAAGCCTACACGAGCTCACAATGACCGCTAAGTCACTATAAACCCAGGCTCACTGATAACACACGAAGGAATTCATATATTACTCTGTTAAACAATGAAACACACAAAGAGAGGATGTCAATTACAAAACAGAAAAAACAAACCACAGTGTCTTACAACAAAACAAACTGGTGCTAACAACAAAATTGAAAATAGAAACTTGAATGAAAGTCTTTTTTAATAAGTTTGATATTTGAATGAGTAAAAATCAGTATTCCTCTACTGAAACACAGCTGAATGTGACAGATCTTCTACTGCAGACCGCAATGAGTATTGAGTAGCAAAGGGGATATCAGGTTTACTATAAGAAGAGCTGCTCTCTTGGTTACTATAAAGTCAAAGCAGCCTTCTTTCCGTTGGCGTGCAGCGGAGCCTATGCTGCTCGGAGCTTCACGCTCTGGTTTTGAAAAGAAAGAAAATTTTATCCATTTTCTGAGCTTCAAAAGTAATTACAACAATATACTTTTGTTTTCTGAATATATTAAATAAATTAAAGCAACTGCAACTCTTTCAGTACCCTCTAAATCTGCTGAACCTCATGACCTGACTGATTTCACTTTGGTAGATCCTCTTATCGTTAAATATTTATTGCCAATTAATGATGAAGAAAAACAAAATCAGGTATTAAAGGGAAAATTCACCGCTGTGAGAACGATGGTTTCTTAAAACTAGGTCACCTTTGTAGTAGAAATGTGCAATTATTTTTAAAATTGGCGTCCGATGACCAGAGAAAACTAAGAAAAAAGCTGTAGGTTCTCCTAACCGCTCTTAAGGGGGAATCCTACGACAACCAGAATGCATTGCATGCGTCCCATCCAATCACACTGAGCAGAGCAGCCGTTTAGCAAAGACTGAGCGGCGTTATATGTCTTTACTGAGGCTTATTTTCATTTACAAAACATTTTTCCTCATCAAGTCTACATCCTCTATATCACACCGGTGTGCGAGGATCATAAAACAAACGCGCTGGAGTCAGTTATGTCGATCATTGCAAATTTACTGCACACAAGGCAGAGCTGCCAATGGACAGTCAAAACATCTCCCAGTGTACCGTCTCCATTTGAGCTTGTTTTGGGAAACTATCGTGGATGAAGTTGTGAAAAACTACCTATTTTTGACGACGAGGAGCCGGACTGTGCTGAAGCTGGATACAGCCACAAAAATTAACTTACAGATAACTTAATACAATCGCTGTTCCGTATTCAGAGTTAAAGTCCGACATAATATTCTGTCAGAAAACAAACATGTGAACAAAGCTGCCTATTTTATTACCTCCGATAGTTGAACCTTTATCTTGCATATACATGAAACTTTTTGCATTGGTCAGACCAAAATTGTGTTACAAGTCTTTGAAGGGGATTTTTTTTTTAACATCTGACAATATGGCACAAAATAAGGCTTTTGGTGCCGAGATGATGATACATTTCTAAATCTGGAACTTCAAATCCTGATTTGGGAAGCTGTCTGTAAAACCTTCCCCCCTAATGTGACTTTGTTGGGAATGAGAGGATCATGTGCTTTAATTTTTGAAACATAATCACACACAACATACACTCATACAAACACTGCATTCATGCATAAAGTGAGTGAACACATGCCACTAATGCAAAACAACTTACTGTAACAACTTCAGCCAAAAAGACACTGAAGTACTAAATAAACCTCCTGTGATGTTGGTTTAATGTCTGGTTTAATTTGGGTATGAGGGCTTTCTGGACAAAATCTTAGTTGGTCCTACTCTTAATAGTGGCCTAAAGGAGCAGCAGAGTTCAAACCATGTGACACTCAAGAATCTTTCTTGCTGAGGCATTCATTCTCGAGCAACATGTTATTAACGCCAACAAGAGGCAGATTATGGAAATGGCTCTAGAAGTTTATTTTGAATCACTCCTGGCATATCCAACCCCAAAGTTCTGGCCATCACCTGGTAAATTTAGTTCATTCTAGTCCCTGTTTCTGCTGGTATAGAATCAAGGAGCACCTGACTATTAGAGTGGGTTAATCCCATAAATATCTACAATGAGAAGGACCATGACCAGCAAAGAATAGGCAAAAAAATGGCTGAAATTATGAGCTGTAAACTGTAATTCAGTTGGCTCTCAAAGATATTGGTGGTATACTGGAATACTGGACCTCAAGACAGAAAGAAAGTTTATTAAGAAATGCAAAAGTGAATACCAAAATACAGGAGGATACAGACATAATCTGAAGTTCCCAGAAAAGTACGGAAAAAAAGGGATTACAAACTACAAGGACTATAAAAATAAAACACCAAAACAGCGCCACTGGGTAACTCAAGAATTGAATAAATTTTGACATTAGGACATAAACCTGCAAATCAAATCTTGAGGTTTTTGGACTCAGTAACCGCAGCACTCGAGCCAACGTGTGAGTCACCAGCAACCACCAAAGAAGATCTTGGAGAGTTATATTGGAACTTACAAACAAGTTGTGTTAGCCACTGTGATCCCTGCCTTGCAACTCCCACATTTGATTACATAACAATTCAACTCTCAAACTAGCGGAAACGTGGGCTGGTTTGTAAAAATAGTGTTGCTAGCTGTCCTGATCCGCAAAGGCATTGTTGCAAACCCTCGTCCTCAGTGTCAATAGAAAAAGCTTCATTTGTGACCCTGCAGTCTAACCTCCACAATGAGGTTGGACAAGTTCCCCACAGGGCCCAATAAACTGTCACATGAATTTTATGACTGAGAGTAAGAGAAAGGAAAACAGCGTGGCAAAGGTGTTTCCCTTATAATGTGAGTTTAAATGTGATTTTGGCAGAGAAGAGAGGTAGATAAAAATAATCACAACTTAGGAAAAGATGCTTACATGCAAAGCCAATTGTGGCAAATACATTTGTGGTGGGCAACAGTAACTAAGTACATCTACCCAAGTGATGTTCTTAAGTACAATTTGAGGTATTTCTATTTTATGCTACTTTATACTTCCACTCCACTACATTTCAGAGGGAAATATTATACTTTCTACTCCACTACATTTATTTGATAGCTTTACTTTTCAGATTTGACACAATGGATAATATAACAAGCTTTAAAAATACAACACATTGTTAAAGATGAAACCAGTGGTTTCCAACCTTTTTCGGCTTTTGACATCTTACAAAAAGCAGTGTGTAGTCGGGGTCACATTTCAGATGTCTATGAGTTGTTAACAGCTCCACCAAATAGTGATTTTTCCCTCTAAACTTCTCACATGGTTTTATTAAAGTAATGTTCAAATGATCCAATATTTCACCAAAAATCAAATTAGAGAAAAAATCCCAAAAATGGACACAGATTTGTGTATCAGAACTTTGTTTTTTCTTCTTTCCTCTCCCATGAATCATCTCACAACCCCTCAGATTTATCTGGTGACCCTTTGGAAGTGCCTGACCCCTAGATTGGGAACCACTGGACTAAACTAGCTAACTGTATATGAAGTAATACAAACTAGCTCCACCTCCAGCAGCTACAACAGTAACATGCTGCTTACACACTGAAGTATTAATAATCTAATGATGTCATATTAGTAAAATATCAGTCAGAGGGATGAAATGAGTAATTTTACTTTAATATCTTAACTACATTTTGCTATTAATACTTATGTACTTTTACTTGAGTTTACTTAAGGATTTTTCATGCAGGACTTTTTTTGTAATAGAGTACTTTAACATTACTGTATTGATAGTTTTACTTAATTAAAGGGTCTGAATACTTCTTCCGCCACTGTGGGCAACTAATTACACTTATTCACTTACTATTATAAATATTAACAGCCTCCTACTAGGTTTAAAAGTACCTGGTCATGCGCCTACTTCACTTCCTGTCCAATCCTCACCTTGAGGGCTTTATTAGCTCATCATCGTCCAGTCTGAAAAATGAACAGGCTGGTGAATGTCGACTACAGCATGCAGCACAAGTTTTACAGCATATGACGAACTTGGTTTAACACACAGTAGCTGTCATTTACTTTAAATTTAATGCCAGACGGGGCTGAGGGGTGCAGTAGTCAAAAGATATCTGTCACTACATTTAGTTGTATACATTTGGACTATTAAAGGCAGATTAAATAGTTGACATTTTAGCCTTGAGGACGATGGGGAGAGAGAGCAAAACAAGAAAGCTGTCAAAGCAGAAAATGCGAAGGCAGTGCTAGCAACACAAGCTAACAGCCAATATCCGCAAACAGACGCGGACCCGGGGAGCAAAGCGAGACAGCGAAACATAAACATGTTTTTTTTGGACAAATGTCTGTTTCTTCAGTACTCGACCGAAGAAACAGCCAAACTGGCCCCTCCATACCTTGAAGGTCTGGCTGAGTTGTAATACGGGATTCTCTTCGAGTTCTTCCGCACCGGATTTAACGGGATGCTATCAGCCATCTTGGCTGGGCTGTACACAACATGACGTCACACTAAAAAAACGTTTAGGAATCGTGCTGCGTTCATGGCTAAGCAGAGAGGGTGTAACTGTGAAACTCTCCACCAAAGAAGTACCATGATGTGACATCTGTGGTTAAAAAAAGCATATAATCCTTCTCTTTAATAACTGTGAGTGTATTTTCAATTATTTCGGCTTCACTGTTGAGTAACATAATGTAGCTCTTAGCCGACTTATTTTTTATAATGAAAGTATTAAAACCGGTCTGGGTGAAAGCAACAATGGGGCAGTTTGTGCTTTCCAGAAGACTGTGAAAGCACCATATGTGATCCGTTGCTGAAATTCATTTTGGTCACTATAATCAATTTAGTTTCTAATAAAATGACGCTGTGAAACATTGTGGCGTTATGAGACGTGTATGTTGCATAGCCCATAGCTCAAGCATATTAAACTTAAATAAGAAACAATCAACTGTTGAAATATTGCTTTTCACTGGCTAATCCCGTTTTCAGTCGATTGAAAACGAAAGAGCTGTTAAATGAAGCTCTGAAAAAAAAACTAATAAGAGTATCTTGTCAACTTGTTAAAAGTTGTAAAAGTTTTCCGCCTTAATCCATCCCATTTGTTATCAGTTAAATTTAAAGCTATCCACCTTAACTCACTTTGTTTATTTAAGTGGCCTACCAAGTAATATTCCAGATAAGTGGTTCAATGAGTTTTTAATCGGTCTTTGTCTCCCAGCAGAATTTGTAACAGTCATTTCCGAGAACTATTCTCAAAGACTTTCATTTTCTGATGTGCCTCTGATGAATAAAGAGTTGCACTTGGGAAAAAAAATACCTCTCTGTGTTCCTCCTCTCACAGTCGAGATGGATTGCAGGGATTATTATTAATATTATTATTATCTAGAATGTAGTGTTTTGGAGTATGCTGCAGTTTAAGAAAGGTACAGTTCACTGCAGGCCAGCCATCAAAACATTAAGATAAATAAGAATGCAGGAACATGTTTGCAAATGCATTTTGTCTGAGTTGAATCAGGACATACTTTACCCTCTTCTGTTATACAGATTTTTGAGGACAATTTTTTTTCTATAAGAGTTTAACACAGAGATTGCACATCACATGAGATCCAGGAGGGAAGTAAAAGTAGTTAGTAGTTGTGCATGTCAAGCTAAGTGAAATTAAATGAATGCAAGAGCTCGGGTCATGTTGAACTTTTTACTCCAGTGTAATATCTTTGATGTAATGTGTTAAATGACATAAAGACAAATAAACTATTTTCAGTGTTTAAACAGTGAGAGGTCGTGAATTGAACATACAAACTGTTTGTTCTAGTTTTTATTCTGTTCAACTGTTGTTCAAGAATGACAAATTTTCACCATAACATTGACAACAGATCATTGCAGTTTGTAATTGTGGGTATTTGTGAGCATATTTTTGTGCTTTGCACCAGCTAGCAGCATTGGGCCGCTGTCCAGAGGAGAGAGCAGACTCTTTGCATTATTGATTTGAACATATGTTCCCTTCTTCAGAGCAACCATACGTCTAAGCACCGTAGGAATTCTCAGGTACAAGTTAAACAACTTATTTATGTATAGAAAAGAAAAACATTCACAATGACTGTAAAGTAAAATAGCAAAATGTGAATACCCTACTATTCTCTGTCAATTGATAAAAAGTTCTTTTTTAAGTCTATATATAATATATAAGAACAAACAAGATGTTTTACAAATATTTTAAAGTCCATAATAGTTTGCATAAGTATTTCATCATCATTTAGCTTTATTCAATTGATTCCAATTTCTTTACTGTCATCAATCAGCATAGAAAAATGCCTATTATTTCCCAGGTCCATGCCAGTCTTGGTTAGACTCGTTATTGGACTTCCTGCGGTGCTCACTCTGTCCATGCCTGCAGTCATAGGGTGAAGCTGAGAGATGCCTCTATTCTGAATCACTGAGATCTCGTTGTTCTTCATGGCCAGGCTGTTGGTGATAGCTGTTGCGTACCGGTTCCAAAATCCAGGGTCTACATTCATTGCTCGAGCTGCCAGGTCCTTCTGAAACATCTCTCCAAACTTCACGGCCTCTCCACCCAGCAGGGCCATGGGGTTCTCCACCGACAGGCGCCGGCCTCTCCTGGCCGGTGCGTTGTTCCACATGTGAGTTCCCATATGAACCTGCAGATGAAATCAGAACATGTTACATTTGGTGGATGCTTTTTCTCCAAAATTAAGCATGTTAAGCATGAATGACCCAAGTAATCAGGCTCCTTCCAGTAGAACAGGTGACACTTTATTCTCCCCATTGAAATACATGATAGTCACACATTTTATTGATATATTGATCAACCTATTGAAATATGCAAAATTTTCCAAACGCACCTTATTGCTGTTTCAGAAATATTCCTCAACTCGGAAAGGCATTTCATAGGCAACTGTGTTTACAAAATCTGACACTGACAGAATTCAACTAATATGGGTTTTTGAATGTCAATAGCTATACTGATAATGAGTTGAATTATTTTGATAATTGATTAATTGTTTGAGTCATTTTTTAGATTTTTTTTCTTAGATTTTTTTTTTCAATTTGTACCTGGGAATGTACTACATTTTAGCAGGATTTTTAGTGACTTGTTTTACAAACTGGCTTTTCCCTGATAAGGTACAGAGCGCATTTATGCAGGAGAAAACCTGTGAATGCTTTGTTTCTCTACAACTGCAGAGAGGTTATGCTGTTGCCATGTACTCTATTGCCTTGTGCTGAAAGTACGGTCCTTATCCACTATACAACACAACACATAGTTTGACACATTACATTTGTAGTTCTAAAATGTGTTGATTCATTTGTTTATTTGAGCTGTAGTTGTGGAGGACCCTCCATCATCATATGACTAGTCAGTATATTATATTTCATGAAAAGCAGATCTACCACCAGTATATCTGCTTGACTCCAGAAATCACAACAGAAAGACATCCTTTATCTACCTTCAGATTGCCTTTAGTTGTGAAAGCTCTGCCGCAGATGGAGCAGACAAACGGTTTTTCGCCGGTGTGTGTGCGCTCGTGGATCTGAAGGGCGCTGGCTGACGAGAAGTTCTTTCCGCACACGTTGCAGTTGTGCTGCTTCGGTGTTCGGCGAGGAGGCGCGGGGCCGAGCAGGGAGGTCATTCCCGGGCTGGCGACTGATGGGTAAGCTGCAGGGATGTGGATGCTAAAAGGTGGGTGCTGCCCTTCGGTCGGGTTGTTTGGTTGACTGTGACCGTTCACCTCAGTTTTTATCATGCCCGATGATGTGCTGGTGACCATGCTGGGAATGCTTTGACCTGCGGTAATAAAATGTAACATTATTCAAACTTTCAACAGATTACTGAGACATCCAAAAAGAGAAAAATATTTGAACACCAAACTTTTACAGGTTGTGACAGTTTCACTAAATAGATACATAAAATTTCAAATGTACCTCTTTCTCTGCTCAGTTGGAATGACGTACTATGAGGAGTCTCTTCTTTCACACATAGTTTGCCGGGCTGTATTCCTCTCAGCTCTTGGGCCGCTGCAGCTGCTGATGCAGAGGTAGGAGACTCAGGTTGTTCTCTCTTCACTGAGGCTGCCAAAGACTCTTGGGATTCTGGCCTGTTGTTCACTGCAGGTGATTTGATCGTCATGCTTTCTGAGTTGCTTTGAATAGGAGACGCTGATACACGAGGTGAACAAGAGGATTCAGACACATTTGGGCTGTTTGCACTAAAATTCTCCACCCTTTTCTCCGATAAAGAGCTTTTAATATTGAGTTGGCTGCTGTCATTTAAACCATTTGTCAGAGATTTTATACCTAAGGAGTGGTTTAGGTTTACTGTAGAGTTTATCATCCTCATTTGGTTCTCCAGAGCTGCTATACTTGAAACAATGGCAGAGGACTTAGGAGGTGAATTGCAAACAAAGCTCAGTGGTTTAAACAGATTCACACCTTCCTCCATATTTTCTACCTCCTCCTCCTCTTCATTATCATCCTCCATGGAAATATCATCGTTGAGGTCATTGCCATTGCTGCTGAGACTGTCAAAGTTCTTCTCATTGATAGAGATGTCACCATCCATCTCCTGCAGCCCATCCACCAGGGTTGAGTCTGGAATCTGCCCGACCATGTGCATACGAATATGCTGCTGAAGAACAACAGCGTTGGTGAACTTCTTCTGGCAAATGGGACATGAATGTTGCACTTGAACTGGAGGATTTTCTCTGTGAACGCCAATGTGAGTCTTCAGGTTGCCTTTGGTGGTGAAAGCCCTGCCGCAAACCTTACATTTAAAGGGCCTCTCGCCGGTGTGAATGCGGTAGTGCATCTTCAGCGCACTCTGACAGCTAAGGACGCGGTGACAGAGGACGCACTCGTTGGGGTCTGTTATCTTTTTGTCAATATTCTCCACCAGCTGCTGAAGCTTTGAGGTTTCAGATGTTTGCATAGAGTCCATGAGGCCACCTGTTGAGAATTTAGTTTCTTCTGAGTTTAATGAGAGAGGCGGAGAGTTGGAGACAGGTGACGCTGAAGTGACGGGTTCGGGTGTGGTGGCCACGGACGGGATCGTGGTGCTGGTTGCCTCTGTAACTGGGTTGGTTCTCAGTCTGAGGGTGCAGTTTTGGGGCAGGTGTACCCCCTCTGTTTTCAGTATATTAGATGCTTCTGTCTCACGGTTAGATTGTGGAGACTCTGAAACAGGAGAGAAATGAGCCTCACCGCCTCTGTGGTTAGGTGACAAAGATGCACATTCACCAGGAGCTGACTGGTAGGGAGATTTAACGGATGGTGTTACACTTACAGGGTCATTTGAGCCTCCGATACTGGTAACAGTGGAGGAAAGCTGAAGACCCATAGAGCCTGGCAGAGTTGCTACAACAGGTTTGCTATCCAGCCATGAGGAGACAGGTTTTTCTGGGGGGATGGACATTCCATAGGGAATCCCAGAACTTGTTGGCACATTGTCTAGATATTCTGGCACAGGGTAAGGGTTCATCTGAACATGAGGATACTTCTCTTTATGCCTCTGGAAGTGTACCTTTAAGTTCCCTTTCGTGGAAAAGCGATTGCCACAGATGTTGCATTTGAAGGGCCGCTCTCCTGTATGTGAGCGCAGGTGGATCTGCAGAGCGCTGTCGCTGCCAAACACTTTGGCACAGAACCTGCATTTATGTTTGAAGAAGGGCTCCTCCGGGCTGGGCTTCGTTTCGAACAAGGACACGCTAGGCAGTTTTCCTTTCCTGTGCTTCATCAGGGCTGCAAGGGGGTCAAGTGCATTAGCTGTGGCGGCAATGCTAGCCAAGGGATTGGGAAAAATGACACTGCTTGGGGGGCTCTGAGGTAGAAATGGCAGGCTGGAGGATGAGCTGAGGAGACTGCTCTGCCCCAGGGAGAGTGGGCTGGAGGAGCTCAGTGTCTGAGTACAGCTAATGCTGGACGTGTGTGAGCCTGTATAAGGAGGCAGTAATGTGGAGATGCTGCTGCTGCTGCTGCTGGAGCTAGAGAGAGATGGGGCTGAATTTTCTGAGGAGGCTGAGGTACATATAACGTCTCTAAAGGTGGAATGCCCACATACAGTTTGTGAGGGGAGACTTTGTGATTTTTCAAGCACAGAAGACAAAGAAACAGCAGCCTGTCCATTGACGGTTGAGGGCATCGTTCCTGACAATGGCAGGATGGGAGGAGGGATGATGCCTTGGGATGGGAAAGGGTTAGGTGCTAGAGACAAGGTTCTAGACATTGGGTTTAACGCTGCCTGGGTTGGTTGTCTGTTCATGATGGCTACCTGGCTGCAGATCTGCTCAATAAGCTGAAGCTGGTGGACCTGTTGTTGCTGCAGAGCAAGCAGGTGCTCCAGGATCACTGGGATGGCTGCTGAAGCTGCCTTCCCTCCAGTGCCACTGCTGTTGATCCCCTGGGAAAACTGGGCAACAGCCACCCTGGTGCTGTGAAGGATCTCCAGCGTCACATTTGTACTCGGCCTGCTGTAGCTGCCAGCAGCTGACATCTGGGTGGACGTGGACTCAGCTGAATCTGGAGGCTGAGGGCTGGAGGTTGTGGTGTATTTGTCCTGCGGGCGATGCTCAAGCTCCATGGCTTCCTCCCGCTCTCTCCCTTCCTCTAAATTATCCAGGCTGTCATTGTCATTCACCAGCGTCTCTCCCAGCTCAAAGCCAGCGTCCGTTGATTCTACTGCAGACGAGTCACTGGATGCCATGCTAGGGACCGGAGAGGGTCCGATAGGAGATTCCTCAGGAACATGCATCCCCTCATTGTCCTTCACTATCAGCACCAACGGATCCTCAGTACAGACTTTCTGATGTTCACTCAGTTCAGTCCAAGTGAAGAACTCAGCACAGCATTTGTCACAAATGTGTGTTTCCTCACTGCTGTGGTGACCCTCAACTCCACTAGTCTCCTCTCTCTCCATGCCTTCCACGAGGCCTGAAACCAGGAAAAAAAAAAAAGAAAAATTAAGAACGTAAAATTGATAATTAATTGCAGAGACAAATTTCCTTCCACACTACAATTAATCACCACAGACCCACCAGTGAGTCCATCTTTCCAAACATTGTTCAAAGACACAGAAGTTTAAATTCCACTAGAGATCCCAAAGATAACAAACATGTCAAGCTGAATTACAAGGAGGTTTCTATAAAATGATGCAAAACACATCTTGAAACAGATCATTTGATGTTATGCTGCTGCAATGAAAAAAACATCTGGGTTTCTATTTTTACCCAACACAAACAGATATATAGAGAATGCAAGAGAGTACATACATACTGTATATGCCGTATCGTTATACTTGCTTGTTTTTTATTTCAACTTTGACACCACTTAAAGAGTTTTAATTGCGAAGAATAGCCACTTTATTTTTCTGAATTTATATGTGGAAAAGCAAATGTTTTCCTAACCTCTTAACGTTTATAGCTGTACAGTGTTAGTGCAGCTGTGTAAGAGTTCATTTTTATAACATGATACCGCTTTAAAACTTAAAACTCAACAGGCTCCATAAAAACATTTCTTTAAAGTGTGAACCGTTTTTAACTCACACTCCTTGTTTTCAGATGTTAATAATCTTTTAGAAAAATCAATAAAGTTCAATGAAGTTATCTGACCTCTCAATTGTGCATTCGGACAGATAATGAAATTCCATACTGTGTATTGATTTTGTGTACATTTATATAATTTAGTAATGTGTCTCAGCTAAAAAAAAAAAAAAAAGCGTGTTTACCACATTTTGGTCAAAAATTACACCATTTTTGTCTTTATTTTACCTTGATTACAAACCTAAAAGTTTAATCAAATGATGTGATGCCAGTTGAAAATAACTCATTTGATTCACACTTTCCTGTGACTGAGGTGTGTTGTTTAATTAAGTTCGGATTATCTTAATTGTCTTTTTCCATTTTCAGAAGAACACAACTTTCTGCATCAAATGTTCATAAGACGAACGACAGCAGGCAACAGATAATATAATATTCTTAACATTAGACCTCATTTTACTATTTGGCTCCTTTAATTGACAGAGTGGGGTTATTTCTATCCTTCACTACCCCTGAATGCCTAAATTTTATTTGTAAAGTTAACAAGTTTTACTAGAACAAGAACAAGTTCTACTTTTAAAGAATGATAAACAAGGGAAAGCTACTAAATATGACAAATATCCACATGAGTTCTCCCAAACTACTTTTGTATTATGTAATGCGTAATTCCTTTCAGTATTTTTATGTCAATCCGCTGTTACTTTAATCAGACTACTACATTTGGTTACATCTGAATCTGACTCGTAACACATATATCACTTACCACACATTTCAAAAACATTCATAAAACTCTTTTTCTTGCAGTCTGACAGTTGATCTTTTGACATCTTGGCTTCCTTTTCTCCTCTTGTGGTACAGTATCTGATATGTGACATTTTTCATGAAAAGATTTTTTACTTTACAATCGTTGTTGCATCTGTTCAGGCTCTGCCCCATTAGGAAACAGACAGCGGTACCAGATGGAAAGATTTTGGGGGAAATCAATAGTAAATCATTGTTACATACACTCGGGCTTCCCTACACCAATTTACGAATAACAATTTCATAACGAGTTAAGGAGTGGAATGGATCATATGAGGTTGTTGTTGTTCGACTATGCAATTAGATTTTTGGAATTAAATTGTTTTTTATTGCACCATGATAATAAATACACATTTTAAGAAAAAAAAATCCACTGAAATAATTCTTCCTGCCACCTACTTCTATATAACAAAATAATGTATGACACTGCAGTGTGTGTGTAACTATGTGTGTGTCCGATATGCGTGCTGAATTCTGCACCTTTGTGTTAAGGTTCTTAAACACGGTAAATTCGGCCAAAAAAGCAACTTAAACATACGTATATGTTTGTGTTGCAGTAAACATGAATATATGTCTGTGTCTGCATGTGTGTTTGTGTTTGCAGCTGTAGTCAATACACTCCAATTATCACCAGGGTTCACCACCTGGAACAATGAGTCCCAGTGTGCTCCAGCTAAACACAGAATAAGACATTACGTACATTAACAATTATACAAAATCCTCATTGAAACACACTATACAATGTCTGCGTTAACTGACATCATAAAACCTGATTTACACTCTTCTCAGCTCAGAAAGGGAGAGTGGAAGGAGAGTGGACTGGGCAAAATCTATTTGAAAGTACGACCTGTCAGAAGTAAATAATCAGAGTCACTGGCTCACCAAGTGGGTGGTCTGAAGATCACCAAGGCGATTCAGCAAACACAGGAGCGAAAACGCTTTCCGTGTTTTAGCTCGAGATTTTGTCTGCGCTTTGTAAGATTTACTTCCAGAGAAAACAAAGAAAAGATCAGTTTTGATTTAAAGCGTTGACTATATGTCCAAATATAATAACAATGACAGAAATTTATTTTAAAATTTCACTCTCGTAATTCACTCTATCCATAATGTTGGGAGCAGAAAACAGATTTATGTCTGTTTCTTGCTGTGTGGTTTGGCAATAAGAGGAGAAAAGCAAAATCATCAAGCTGCAGCTGCAAAGCAAACAGACTCTAAGGCCAGCGTTAATGCCTCTTTGCCTCTCTGTGTGACCTCTGGGCTCCAAAGGTCAATGGTTCAGATGTACTAATTGTATTATTATCCAGACACGGAGCACTTGCCCCTCGCAGGGTGAGGCTGACAAAGGTTAAGTCAGCAGGCTCAATCAAAGCCCATCTCAGAGTGGCGGAGCCCCCCGCCTGGCTGCAGGACTGTGGGAGGGCATGAGTGAGGAGGGCCTCTAACACTCGACACCTTTTCACAGCCACAAATAATCAGAAAGTGACATAACACTGTAAATAAAAACACAGAACGAGAGCTGTGATGGTGAAGATTTGAATTAATGTGTTTAAATGTCTCGATCTTTTACAGGCCTTTTTGCTTTTGAGAATAAACTGACAATGTCGCCATAAATATGAACAAAGTCGACAATAATATAAATTAACGCACAGATGTGAAATGAATCATATTGCAATAGATTAATTGAGACTAATTTAGATTAATATACTGCCAGTTACAGCCTGCTAGGATGCAAAACCGTTAAGATCCTCAATTAAAGAGATCGCAGGCCAAATTCAATTTTAAAATTCAGTCAGTTTTTGGATAAACATTTGAAAACAACTCAGTGTTTTAAAGGTCAATTCATGGTTAAAATGTTATTGCTGATATGATATCCACAGCTATTAGTGCTGATTAAAAGGTTCAAATAACATCCAGGCTTCTCTGGAGGTACATGAGCAGAAAATAAAATGGTTTGATTAAATATTAAAATATTAGAAATTATGTAAGGCTCCTGGTGTATCATAACACAGGCTGCCAATATGATTGAATAAGGAAGATCTGGTTACAAATTATATGAACAATGCTGATAATTATTGATAATTATGTTATTCTCTCCTGACAAAACATTAAAATTAAGAAGTAATGGATGTTGGGAATCATTTAACCTTATCTCTTTTGTTTTTTATATTATTTATGAAATTATTTGTACTGACAGACATGTTAATAAGGCATTACATTAAAATACAAGAGTCCCCATGCATGTAAATACATAGTTATGATCATAAAAATCATTTCAAACAGATTCTACTTTCCTTAATGCCACATTTTCACTTCAGATGATTTTCTCCTCGTTTATAGTGTGAATGTTTCTCATTAAAAATTGAAGTTTAAATAGTTGTCAGGAAGGCCTCGAACCCAAAACACAGAAAACCTCGAACATAATCTTCAGAATTAAAACATTAAATTACATTAAATATACGTCATTCAACGTTAGTGGCTATTTCCGTGGATTCATAGTGTATTTTGTTGTTTTTGGCGGTACAGTGGTTCACAACAGGCCCTGTTTCTACATATCTCCCCTAAAAATGTTCGACGTCCATTAAATTAAAACATGGTGATAGTTTTATTTGGTGTTATTCCACAGATGTGCCATCGTCTTCACATTTTTTGTTTATACTGTTTGTACCTCTCCATGAGTTAATAAATCTGGATCTGATTTTTGAAAACACATTCAAAACTGATTAAAATATGTGACAGTAAATTCTC
Source organism: Thunnus thynnus (assembly GCF_963924715.1). Taxonomy (NCBI): domain Eukaryota; kingdom Metazoa; phylum Chordata; class Actinopteri; order Scombriformes; family Scombridae; genus Thunnus; species Thunnus thynnus. The sequence continues at coordinate 9,119,307 of NC_089531.1, forward strand.
TTTTCCTGGTCTGATCATAAACTTTTTCAGACTTTTCAGACTGACAGAGTTTCATTCGGTACACTTTAAAACTACATAATGTTAAAAATGTAAAAAATAAATAATTAAAAGTCAAGCAGAAACAGAAAAGTTTAGCAACCTGAATCACTTTATGATCCATTTGTTTTGCGATATGGAGTTTTCCCGTCTTTTTTCACATATTCTAAAGACAATTTTACCATATTCCTGCACCTAAACGTGTTCTGTCCAAAAAAAAAAATCCTTTGAATGAAGCCTTTCTGAAAATAAAACTTGTTTTTTTGCTTTATGCTGGTGATCCATTCAGATGTTCAGCTGTGTCAAACAGCAGTTGAAGTAAAAAATATTCCCGGACACATACCATTTTTACGGAGCGGTCCGGTCTGTAGCGCTTCTTCGTCTGACTTGAGGTGCTGCGGCTTGGCTTGCTTGCGGCGGGACATGTTGATCTTTCTCTGCGAGTGGCTGCTGCCTTTCCCCGAATCATCTACAACCAGCGAATGGGACCCTTCGGAGGGAGCGGGGTCGGTGAAATAAGCGAACAGTGGCTGGTGTTGATGCCCGTGTGCAGATTGCGCATGTCAGTGTAATTATGATGGAGGAAGGATAATGCTTTTACGACTCTTGCTGCCCTTCGGTGGGTGATTGGCTGGGGTCCAGCCAACTCACGCTAGATATGGAAATGAGGGATGGGGTTTAATAATAATTAGTTCACTTCCTGTCCGGTGAGCAGCTGCTTTTACGCACAGCTCCGAGCAGCTCCAACATGGTTTAGTCCGAGCTGAACTCCTGAAGTGTCTCATGCGTTTTGGAGCAGTCTTGGGTTTAACTTTGTGGCCAAATGCAGCATCTTGGTATAGTCCTTAAATGTTTAAGATGTACTTTTCTTCCCCTTGTCTTCACCTGAGCTCTTTTGGGTATGTTTGTGTCAGAAGAGACGCTCTAGTGTGAGCTGGCTTCTTGGGCTGTGGATGGGTGGATGTCCCGGTTGAATCTCTCGCCTCTCTCACACACACACACACACACACACACACTTAAAACAGCAGAGCCACCCAGTAGAAGCAGTTATCCTTCCATAGGAGGATAGGCTGTATGTTGCGTCTTCAAAAAAAAAATGCGTAAAGTCCAGAAGCGACGAGGCAGAGGAGGTGATTCTTGCGTAAAAAAAAAAAAAAAAGATGAAAAGCCTCGCAAAGCAGATGTCGGCGGATTAAATACGTGCGTAAAGGCAAACTTTGTGCGTTAAAAGCTCGCTCAGGTCGCAGAAAGGTCCGATCTCAAACTGGTGACTGTCGGAAGTGCGCGACTCCCTGGTTAGTCCGAGGCACCGGCGCTCTCCTTGTTGCCTCCGCCTCCGGTCCATCATTAAATGCCCTTCAGCCGCCTGCGATAGGCTACTGCCAGGATACCACAGGAGGTGTTGGAGCCCTTGCTTCATTTGTTACGACCTCCCACAATTTGGCGCCATAAGAGACCGAAAAATATTTCTATGTTATAAAAGAAATGTTAGTGTTGAGTGTTGATAGTGATGATCAGGGATGTGTGGCGGGTAAACTCACCTGTACTCAGTTTATAATCTTAAGTTTTATGATGATATGAAAGAAGAAGAAAAAATTAGGCCTACCAGACCTTCATGTTTGTAGTTTTATATAAGTTTTGGTTGTTGGATGACTTACAACCACATCGATGTTTTAAAAAATAGGTCTAAAACTTTCACTGGCGTTAATATTTAGCACTAAAGCTATCATCCAAAAATCAAAATGGTAAATGAAACCAAATACAAGAGTATGATAGAAGTGTATGATAGAATCTGTTTTGGTGTAATTGTTTGATCCTCCCTTTCCACATACTGTAGCTATTTCAAAGCTTAGCGAAGAATGAAACATACTTCTCCCGAGCTGTAATCCCTTTTCATCAGGCATTGTCCTAAAACTTGTAATTATGTGGTATTAAAAGATGCAGCAGGGGGGAGGACAGAATCAGCTGTTGATAATTGCAAGTACTACACAACAGCCTGGTATTGATCGGCATGTCTCCTATTCCCCTGCTATGGAGAGATAAGGAGACCCCACTCCTGCTGGAATATAATTTCTTCTGACCTATCAGGTTTCTACAGACTTATGATGAATAGCCAGAGTGGCCAAGAGCGCTTATCTGGAAATTCAACCCTCCTTGATTCGATATTGATTCTTTGTAACCAGCGTCGGCACACAAAATCAAACTAGCAACTACTTGACCATGATCTCTTCCAGATTCTAACTTGGCCCGCAACGACGCAGACTCCATGCTCACAGCCTAAAGCACCACTTGAATTAAAATGATTGTGTACATCTGTTAGTTAGAGGAACAAATACATTCATTTGCATTATTTCAATGATGAGCTATGGAAATTTAGCTCAACACGGCCAATGGAGGGTGCAGGATTTTGTACATGCAGGGGTTGATTCAAGTCATTTGAGTCACTTTTAAGTTTATCAAATGCTGCAGGAAGTCTGTGAAAACATGAAAAATCTACACTTTTAACACAATACGTACCTGAAAACATAGTCATGCAACAAATATTACCACCGTGAAGGTTAAACTGTGGACAGTAGGGCAGAAACATGTTGATTCAACTCAAGATTGCAGTATAAGCAGGGCCATAGCTAGGATTTTAGAAATACAAATGAATCCTGGATGAGTTTCTTATAGATAAGAGTGGTTGATCACTTTCTAAAACCTCTCTCTCTAAAAAAGCGACTAAATGTCTTATTTTTATATGAATGTTGTAAAAAATGTAACCATATGTGAGGAAAGCAGGCGTATACTGTATGCCGACGTATACTGTTCATTTAAACCTCCAAAATTACATGATTATACGAGGCTGTATACACAACGAGATCTGAAATAATGGAGCAGGAGGCCTACATTTCAAAATATAAGATGATGTAATAAGTAGCAGACTGTTTCCACACCTGATTTCCACTAAAAAAATGAAATTAACATTTGCCCTCATCCCCCAAAATTACTGAGGACATGACATCAGTGGCCACAGTTGTAGCTACAGCGTCGAATATAACGCGTTTCTTTTAATTTGTCCAGGGGATGGACAGAACAGCAATAGTGCATTACACTTCAATTGTTTCTCTTATTTTGTCCACCCTCTAGACATAATAATAGTGACTACATACAACATAACGTAGTCCAACACAACAGCAACACAAAATCACCTAAAAGTTCAATCAACACTTGTCTGACAGAATCTGAAACCTTCAAGTTATATTTAGATATTACAGGTGTTCATGGTTTTCTGTCCACTCCCCTGGACTGCTTTAACACAGATGAAGTATTCGTAAATGCTCAAAATAAATGGAAATTATAAATCTACTCCTTTATTTTAAAAGAATATGTCACTTTCTTGAGCCACCTCATGTAAAAACATGTAAAAATAACACCGGACACACTGTACACATTTTCTTACAAACTTGGTGATTGCAAAATATTTATTAAGTTACTTCTAAGTTTCTTCTCTGTATGTACACAAGCTTGTAGTGGGTCATTTTTGAGCGAGAGGTTGTCACTGAGGATGATGTACTGTCCATATAAAACTGAAAATTGAGTCTACAGAATTGAGAAAATTCCCTGCGACCACTTTCTGTCCATGTGAAGATTACAGTATAGGCTTTGATTTACCGGCAGCTGAACGGAGGAGCAGCTACAGCAGCGTGCTGTCAGCCGGTGCCAACTGAGGAATGTGAAAGCTCCTGTACGCAACATGAGGCCTCAGATGGAGATATGACAAGCTAATGGCCCCTGACCCGCCCGCTCAGACAGAGATCAGCCATGAGAAAAATGTAATGTTCTGCAGAGATATGTCAGACTAAAAGACATGACAGGACTTCTGATGAACACTTAAAGACTCTTATGTAATCATACTGAGGTATTTACCAAGTAAGAGGGGAAACTTATTTCAATTGGAGCTCTATTTTGTAAGTATCTGCATGGATTAATAAGAAAGTTTGGGAAGTTTTTCACCCAGTTCCCCATAAAACATATTTTTTCACCTATGTAGATTGTTTTGGTTTTATTTGCTAAGATTTCACAAGACTTCTTACACAATCAAGAAAAATTGCATTTAAAAACTTAACAGTAATGTGTATTTGGATAATCAATGAACCTGTTACCCCCCAAAAAACGCACAAACCTCACTGTCAACATTTGTCATTTGTCACTTTTTCCTCTTACACATCTCTTACCCACAGGTGCATCGGTCATTTCAAACTCACGCTGTGAAACCGAACATTGTTCAAACCCACGGAGCCTTATTTTAAATTCTAGAGGAGATCACAGCGTTTCTAAGGATAACCAACATTTCAGGTTTAGTTGAGGGTGAAATGTGTATAAAACGATGCACAAGACATGTAGAATATTTCCGACATAATCAGACAAAATGCAATTAGATGATTTTTTTAAATGCCGAAGCAACTTAAAGAGAAATAAAAGGGAAACAGCCGTATTAAAGTAATACACTCAATGAAAAGTGTCCACAGTAGAGGTTACTTATCACAACTAACTGACCAACAAGAAGTCCCGAGACCTAAAAGACAAAAATAGTTCTTTGTCATCGCCTTAAAGCAACTCATATGAGTGTTTTCTCGTCTGGCACCCTTATTGACATGAACACATCGTTTGTCACGGCCCTCCTAAACTTCATTTCTACCGTTGCTTCTTAGAGAGGACAGCCATTATTTGCATAGTCGCAATCGGGTCATTTGTAAATACTGTTTATGAAAAGACACATTTCTGTTGAGTTTTATCAAATGTCATGTTTTCAGTGCTTTGAGCAGGGAAAAAAATCCATTTACCTTCATTGTACTGAGGTGATTGCACAACTTCCAGAGGTGGATATCTCAAAATCTCAGTACATAAAACTACTTGAGTGGCTCGACACCACTCAGGGCAGGTGGTAAAAGAGATTTGTGTTAACTGACTATTTAAATTACATCGGGCGACATAACATGATGACTCTGTTTTGTTGTTTTCCTGTGTGTGAAAATTGCATCTTAGACACTGCTGTAATTTAAATCCATTATTTGATGAGTATTCTCAATTTTGGACTTGACTTGGACCCTTCAGTTCTTACACTTACTTCCTGGGGCTCCATAGTTCCTGGAAATGTTAGGTTGAACAAGGTCTTTAGTTAAATCCAAAGTGAGTTAGAAGTCCTAAACGACCAGGGTTATCAATATCAATCAGTGAGAAGTGCAAGGTTGAAAGCCACAGGCTGTAGCCTCAGTTTGTAAATTATTAGTCCGTGGAGCCTGCTAGCTCGTTTGATTTACTTTTCAATGAAACTGACTGGATCATAACAATTTTTTAGCTGAAAATGTCTCTCCTCTGAGGGGCTTCAGGGTGGTAGTCTGTTTAGCCCTCAACCTCCACCACAGTGCTATAGAATAGATCTAAAAGAATTACACTCACTCAGACTCTGTTTCCTCATATAATCACACAAAGGGATTTTTCTTGAAAATGATCATAAATCACAGGCCGGATCAATACACCAGGCCCAGGCTGCACTAGCCTGATAACACAATCAATACAGGGTATTTGGATTTTAATTAATACATGACAGCGCCTCAGCCCTGAAACAGTGAAATATGACCCCGACCCCTTTTGAAATACGCCCTGCAGAGCATCACATGCAGCCCTGATATCTGCTACAGCTCATCAGATGTCGATGTGATCTGGTACCTGAGGTGCTAAAGGAACGGAGGGTAGAGAGAGAGAGAGGTGGAAAAGCAGCGAGACTAAGAGTTTACAGCCGTGTTAGCAGCTTGTTCGGGCTGTACTTAAAAATATATTACGTTTGTTGCAGACTAAATACATTTCTACATGCAGTATTCTGACATTTATGAGTCTTACTCTGGCTTTGCAATGAGTGTGAAGTTACATCTCTGATAGTGAAAATTGGTTATAAAAATGTTATGCATATTCATGCAGAATAACGACTGAAAATAAAATTTCTAATTTAATCTATAACATAAAAACGAGTCTCTTCCAAATATTTTTTAAAAAAACTGGTTAATGTGAAAACAAGACCAAGAGTCTAGAACCATAATAGTGGATAAGTACAATGGTGTTTGAACTTAAAGGGGACATAACAGGATTTTTGTGATTTTCTGTTATTTTTGTACTGTCATGATGTAGAATGACCACGTTAAACATTGTCAAAAATCCAAAAAAATGAGGTGAATGTATGTAAAAATACCGCCTGAGAGCTAAAAGCCATCTTGCCCTGAAAGCTTTGTTTGCAAAGTTTCCTCTACTTCCTCCTTGTGATGATGTCAGATTGTTCACACATGCCCACAAACACCCGTCTGTTTGACCATTGTTGCTAAGGTTGCTCTATGGGTTGTTCATGTTCTCCACTCATGTATTTCGGATTGGATTCAGGCTTGAACATGTACGAATGTATTTGAGAAGTTTTCATTTCAAGTAAAGAATACTGCTTAAATCTACTACTACTCCTACTGGCCAATCAGAACAGAGTGGGCTCATCGGGAGGGAGGCCTTAAAGAGACAGGAGCTAAAACGGCCTGTTTCAGACAGAGGCTGAACTGAGGGGCTGCATAAAAGGCCAGTATAACATAAATATAGAGTTTTCTGAACTGTGAACCATGCAAAGATATTCCAGTAGAGCCCCAGAATATGAATATAGACCAAGAAATATGCGTGATATGTCCCTTTAAACTAACATTAACATGCTAACATGCTCACAGTGATACGGATATAATGTTTCCCATGTTCACCATCTTAGTTTAGCATGTTAACATTTGCTAATTAGCATTAAACACAAAGTAACTGATGGGAATGTCTTTAGCTTTGCAGGAATTTGGCCCTAAACCAAAGTAGACAGCTCAAACATTTGGCCTAATGATGACGCTAGATGAAAAGTTGTCACGACTCAAAGTTGTTGTGAGGGGAACATGAATCTCTGCACCAAATTTTTATGGCAATCCATCCAATATTTGTCAAGATATTTCACTCCAAACCACAAATGGCAACGTCATGGTGGTGCTAGAGGATATGTTAGGGGATCACCAAAGTCAGTAGGATTCAACTTCTAGGAAACATGAATGTTTGTGCCAAAATTTGGGCCGATCCAGCTTATAAATATTGAGATATTTCACTTGATAAGCTAAAAAGTTGACCTGCTGATGACGTTAGAGGAAAAGTCAGGGGAATCACCAAAATCAGAGTGATTCATCCTCCGGGGACAATGAGTGTCTGTACAAATTTTCATGGCAATCCATCTAACAGATGTTGAGCTATTTCAGTCTGGACCAAAGTTATGGTGTACTGACCTAGCTTGTCGAAAAACAAGAGGTTGATCACTTCAGTCCATCCTCACGTCCCTCCAGAGAGACCAGTAATTGTCAAAGCTGATATGGAAGCTCAGACCCAGACAGGCTCCCTCGCAATATCCAAAACCTTCACTCAGCAGTTATTGCAGCTGAATGGGAGCAGGTCCTTCATCCCAAAACACAAAGCAAACGGAGAATAGACCAAAAAGAAATCAAAAGTGAACAAAGAGGGATTGAACAGAGAGCGGAGAGTGATAGACAGCACCGAGACAGGGCTGTTAGGTTATGTAGACTGAGGGCTGAGTGGTCGGGAAATTTCTGATCGCTTTAATTCACTACACCCAACTTGGCCAGCTCTCTCCCCCTCTCTGCTTTTATCTAACACTGTGTTTCTGTATTGATTTTTTTCTTTATCTTCAAGGCTGGATAAGAGGACAGAGAACTACGGGAGCGAGAGTGAATGGAGAACTTTCCTGAAGATTGCTGCTATTCTCCAGCTTATTGCCTCCTGTCCTTCATGGTTTCACATGACGTCCCGGGTGTCAGGATCGCCTTCAAGCTGTAAATGAGGAAAGCGATGATACCAGTGGACTGGGATCAAAAAAGAAGGAAACTGGCTGAGGTAGAAAGAAATGGACAAAAATGAAATAAACCACTGAAAGTGTGGGATAATGCAAAATCAGTGTAAATATTCGTTGGAGCGCAGGCAAGAAACAAGAGAATATTTCCTTCAGGGAAGTTTTTTTTGTTTGAGGAAACTCGGGAAGGTCTTGAGATAATCTCTCCATTTAGAGCAGCATGGGAGAAACAGGAATGCAGATCAAAACACCTCCTCAGCTGCTGTTTTCTTACACATAAAAGCTTCATAATGATATGTTTGGGACTTTGTTGACGGTCAGACTTACACGAGAACCACCTAACGGCAAAGAAAGCTGCAAATTTCAGGAAAAAAAAAAAAAGATTATTCCTTCTCACAAACTTGCATGCCAATTACAACAATGGATGCAGTAAAACATTACTTAATTACAAGCTTTGAGCAAGTAACATCTGAGGCTGGTGCAGGAAGACTCAGAATGCAATATAATGTAGACGCCTCCTGCACATGAAATACATGAAATGCTTTTATGATGAAAAATCTTGTTTGGAGCAGATTATTAACTGGGCGTATCTAAGTCGGAAGTTATCACATTTCTAGAAGAGATAAATAGGCATCAGGGAAAAGATTTCTTGAAACAAAGAGGAGATTGTCTTGAATGTACCAGCAGGATGCCCTTTCTTATCCCAGAAAACAATTAGGCAGCACAATTGTTTCAGTTCGAATAAGAATACATTGTTCCAGATCAAAGTAAAAGTAAGAAGTCTTTTCAGAGCTGACTAACAAAGCAGACGACCCACAGGTAGCCTTTTGTTTCGCTTCTAGCGTTCGCAAAAACTGCATTTCATATCAACGCTGACAAATAATCTTGTTGGCAATCCCTTAATCTGGTGATCCAGGATTTTTTTTTTTAAAAGAAATCAAGAAAATTATGATGTTTTCAGATACTGTGACTCCTCTGAAGTGACAAACATTCTCAATTTGTGTTTTTGTACCTAAACGTGACACAAACCAGTGATAGAAAGTACATTTACTTGAATATTTCTGCTTACTCCACTACATTTCTTTAACAGCTTGTCACTACATGGTTTCAAATCTTAAGCGTTTTTCTATAATATTAAATATGCACGACTAAATAAGCAACAATCAAAGTTTAAGTAAGAAAAAATGATGCATACATATTATTTATTAAGACTCAAAACACTCATCAGCTCAGCTGTGTCAGGACTGTGTGGGTGTGTAATCACATCAGATTTGATTGATTTGAACAATCCCACAACATCACATTTTGATATAAATGTTGCTAAATTGTGATTGGATCATGGAGGTACGTTAATGTCTTTATTTCTAAGATTTTGGGGTGATTTATTTGCTTTAATCAGACAGCGACAGTGTAGATACAGAGAGTAAACATGGGGAGCAAGAGAGAGAGGTACGACATGCAACACATGTTCCTGCCTGGAATCGAAAACAAGGATGTTGCGGTTAGGTGGTATGCACCTTCATCATTTGGCTATTAGGATATCCCAATATCAACTTTTTTTTCCAACTAAGCCTCACCCGCTGCAAACTTAGTGAGAAGAGCTCAGAGAAAACAGAAACAGACAGAAATATCTTGTGTGAAAAAAAAACCCAAAACTGCTCTAACTTTGGCAGAAAACATTGTGTTCATTTAGGACTCCATCGCTTATAGTGAGAAAATGTTTGGGAAAAAAAGGCTTTCAGGGCCTTTAAGATATTATTTACAAAACATAAAAAACCATATGATGCACTGTTTTAATGAGACTACACAAATGTTACCACATTGATCTGCTTCTTACATGCTTTTCTGCATAATTAGCACTTATATTTTTGAATGCATGAGTATTTTTTATACTGTGATATCACTTCTTTTACTTAAAAACTCAATGGAGTGATACATGTTTTCTTCCACCACTAGCACAAACACACTGAAGCAGTGAGAGGAGCCCTGCAGGCATCTTTGACACATTAAAACAACATATGTGAAGATTTTTTTTTAGCTTCCTGGTCTGGCTTGGCTCTCAGTAGGAGACAGACAGAGGACAGGATAATGATTAGGAAATTCATCCTAAAGCACACAGGGAGACACACTCATAACTTACACCAAAAGGGCCAATACCTACAGCTGGTGACCACAGCCTAAATTTTGTCATGCCACATCAGCAGAGTCAGAAGCGAAGAAATCTGTTGGCTACATGTTATAGTACATGGTAACAGCCTTAAAAAAAGCTGTGTCAGATCTTTTGCCAGATCTTTTGACTTGTGTGAATGGTGATGTCAGACTTATTCACGTCTGTGTGAAATTGCAGCTCCTTGTGAGACTTGAAGCTCACAAAGATCCTGCAAACAAATAAAGGTGTTGTCTCCTGCCCAGTAAAACAGTAAAGCTTTGCCACTGTCTACATACAAAGAAAAAGAGGCGAAAAAAAAAAAAAAAAAAAAGGGCCCAGACTGATTTTTATGTGAATGTTGACTAAGAATGGTCTCCATCTGTGTAAACCGACTCAAACAGTGACTTCCTGTGAGTCACAGTCTGAAGCCTGGAGCAAATCACTGATATTTATCATGCAAGATGGCACACTTTCCGAGGGTTACAGTTTGCCTGCTGCTGGTCTCCCGTTCTGGCTCGGGCCTGCTTGTAGAGGCTATTTTTTAATCGCGTTTAATCCAAAAAATACAGGAGCAGATTCTCAGAGTTGTAGGTAAGATTGTTTTTATATTGTACTCTATTTGTCGATGCCATGGAGGGCAGCCAACCTTGGATTTTACAAAGACGTTTTTCGATATTACATACTCCATACAGGATACAAGATACTTCCACTTGAAATACTCGTAATGTTTCAGGCTCACGATTGAGGTCGTTAAATCAGTGCTTGCAAAATAATAAAACAATATTTAATTATGTTGGCTCAAGCTTTAAATTTGGAGCAATACTTTAATCAACATTAAAGAGACACAGTTGCCAGATAACTGATCATTTAGAGAGCCTCCGGGTTCTGCTAAACCTGTTAGCAACATGCTAAATAAACAAATCAGAATGTAAACTTGTGCCTGTGTCTGAGTCTACGCAGTTCTGGATATAAATCTGCACAATATATTCCCTTTATACACTGAAAATGGTAGCAAAAAGATGCAGTGTTATATTTTTTTTAACCTCACTAACACATTATTTAAAAACAGACACTCAAAAACAATTCAAAGTCAAATAATTTGCGGCGTCCACATTTTGAACTGTGGAAATTTACACCCTCGTCTTCAGTTTCTGAAAGTCTTTCATTGTAAACGCCGAAAAAACACAAAAATATCGGCTTTGTTTCATAGAGTTCAACATTGTGACGTGTTCCTCTACACTTATTAGCTTCCTTAATTCCATCCAAACAAACTCAAGAGGTGGCTGTGAAGGTAGCAGACATAAACAACATGAAATCCATCCCTCCCAGCCTCCTTTCTCATGTTGGCGCTGTCCTAAATGTTACAGCGTCCCCATCCTTCACAGCAGAAACCGAGGCGATATGTTTCTCTGTCTTTCTTGTACATAAATGTCTCGGCATCAAAAGCACATGTCGAGATTGGAGTTAAGGAAGACGATAAACTTGTCATCTGTTGCCTTTATTTTGGTTAGAGCTCTGACGTGTTCATGTTTTCTTTTTAAAGCTCTGATTTTTGCTGCAACATGTTTTCCTCTAAGTTAATGGAAGTAAAGACACCAAGCTTTTTTTTTTTTTTTTTCAGAGTTGCCATCACGCTCAGATGTCAACCTGGCTTCCCACTTATTAATGATGCAATAAAAGGCAGTACAGGAGGAGCAAGTTACGGATAATTGCAAAGTCATGGTCCATGGGGTTAGCGTGGTTTATTTGATTAACCTCTAGTAACAGGTCAGATGCTGGGAATATGTTTTTCAGCCAGATGATCATGGGTCATTTATGATCTTCTGCTGAAGGATAATCAATAGCTGGCTAGACAGACAGCCACGCAGCTGACAAAATCTGTCATCAGGGTTATGTTTGTATTATGTCTGCTCCTGAGGCGAAGGAACTGGCAAATATCATGATACTGCCGACACTCGTTGACAGTTTTTTGACAGTGCTGGTGTTTACAAAGAAATGAAAAGGAGAGGAAGAAGACGAGACAAAAAAGTAACAAAGAAAAAGACAGATTTTCTCTCTCCGCGTGGCCTCAATTCAACCCTGTTCATGTTTCTGTTTCTACCTGCCTCACACTCTTGTTCTCTTGCATCCAAGACACAGCGGACCGTGCCACAAAATGGCAGCATGTGCGTCAAACAGCCCATTCAAAAGAGAGATGAGGGGAGGGGACAAGAAGAGGGGGGGGTGGGGTGGGGAGAGAGAAAAACAAATGTCATACGATGCAAACATAAAAAAAAAAAGAGTCCAATCTGCTTTACAAGAGTTTTACAGCACATCCTGGGCCGAGCCTCAGTGGCTGCCTGCAGACAAACCCCTCTCTCGTATCCGGCCTGCTCGCTGCAGTGTGAGAGCCTCACCACCTCTCTGCCATCCTGCCTGGCTGCTGCACTTTTAAACTGCCTCCCGCTTTGAGCTCCTTGTGGCTGTAAACAAATGCAATTTTGCATTTCCTGCAGTCTAGACATAACTGAGGCAGAGTCGTAGTAGTGCTCACTGGTTGTATGTTTGAAGAAAAGAAAAGTTTTACAGCTGTAGGCTAAAAGATTTTAAAGATTTAGTATACTGTATGCTAAGATGTGTTAACTGTACAGAATATCTGGGACACCTAATTCTTTTCATGAAGTGATAAGTAGATGGAAAAATACAATATTCCTTTATGATTTTTGTTATTAAACTGGCCGTAAAGATGGAGATGAAGAAAAAAGAAGGCAGCTTAGAGAAGGGATTTTAAGTTTGAGACAAATGAGTTAGCTTAAATTAAAACCTCATTATTCATTTAAAGTTCCTTTTTTTTAAAAAAAAATCCAAGAAAATCCTGAAAAAAATCCCCCAAATCCTAAAAATCCTACACATTTCCCTAAAAATTGTAAAAAAAAAAAAAAAATTACATATATTTAATAAATCCCTCCAAATCCTACAAACTTTAAAAATTCTTGAAAATCCAGAAAATACTGGTTATCCAAAAAAAATCCCCAAAAACCTAGAAATCCCTAATAGTCCCTTAAAAAACCTAAACATCCCCTCAAAACTGAAAAATCCCCCCAAATGAAAAAAAAAAAATCCTTAAAATCCACCCAAAACTTAAACATCCATAAATGCCACCAAAAAACGAAAACGCCCCTAAAAATTCCTTTAAAAAAAATCCCTTTAAAATACATTCACAGATGAAGACCATGAGAAGCGATTGAAAGCCCTACAAAGGCGAGCAAGAGCTTGAGTTGAAATTGTTTTTTAATCACACACACTCCATGTCAAAGTGATGCAAGAATGAACTTCCATGCTGAAAACTCCTTATGTTTTGCACCTTTGCTGCATTTTATGATTTTAAACTACTCTTACTTTTTACATAATGGATACAGTATACTGCTTTAAAAAAAAAACGGAGCGTGAAAGTGTCTTTGAAGTGAAAGCAGAGTGAAACCTGTGTAATTTCTCCTGCTCGCTGAGACAGTCGGGTCTGTTCTGCTGCGCAGCCAAACGAGAACGAATCAAAGGACCTTCGGAGAGATGATCATTGATTTAATCACATCATCAACTGCAGCCACTTCAGGGCCGAAGTAGCTAATCCATAACCAGCCAAACAGATTCACGCCGACGCCTGCAATCATAGCTAAATGGGGATCAGGAGGTGTCATGCAGCTTCTATCACGCTCAGATGTGTTATGAAGTGTCCCAGTATCGATCAGGGATAACAACTACATGTCCATTGACCACATAAGACATAACTGTATCGACAAGAGAATTAGAGGGATAATTGTTCCGCTGTCATCTAAACTCTAACATGACGGTCCTCCTCTTTCTTTCTTTCTCTGTGTGTGTGTGTGTGTGTGTTTGTGTGTGTGTGTGTGTGTGTGTGTGTGTGTGTGTGTGTTTTCTCTGGCTGTTCATAGAGCTTTCTTGAAGTAAAGGTGTCATCGGCCGTCAGAAGGCAGATCACCTGCACTTAAACCGGATAGAAATAATGTTACAGTATTACAGTAAAGCTAATTTAAATGTATGTGTATGACTAGATTATTTATGTGCCAATTGTGTGCATACTTTAACATTATTTGCAATTTTGATGTTATTTAGGGTCAAAGAGTCCTGCGGTGCAAGAAGTATTCAGATAATCACATAAACCTGTTAAAGTCAGGCCATTTTTACATTCGAGAGCAGTAAAAACACGTTAAACACTGTTCTCTAACCCTGAAATTTTATGACTTTTCCTTAAGTGACCCCGAATATATAAAAATATTTCAACTCTTTTGGGTGCGGACCGTGTTTTATGTAACGTAGGATCATAACATAGTGTGGTCGTGAATGTTTTTTTCTCCCCAGACAAATGGTGTAAAACCTAACGAACAGACTCTATCTGCTCTCTGAAAGCTTCATTAAGGATTAATCACACATTTATTAATGACTGATATGGTATTTATGAAAAATAGATTTGTGGTAATTAACTAATTATGAGAGAATCCCAATGCATTCACGTAAAAATACTCCAGTACAAGTAAAAATACAGAAGTATTATCAGAAAAATGTACTTAAAGCATAAAAAATAAACATACTTAAGTGAGTAAAATGACTGATTTATTATCATATATTACTTATAGGATTGATACTGATGCAGCGATGCAAAAGCTGCATGTTACTGTTGCAGCTGGCCGAGGTGACGTTAGTTTTAACTACTTTATATACCGTTAAGTAGTCTAGTGTTGTGTTTCCCAACTGAGGGTTCGTACCCCCTTCAAAGGGTCACAAAATAAATCTGTCACGACGCGATCAACGGAGTAGAAAAGAAGACAAATTCGTATTAATTTTTTTAGACTTTTTTTTCAAGTCTTAGGTTTTATTCGGCAAAACGTTGGATAATTTTAACTTTTTGGGGCCTCGGTTGTTCAAATGAAACCATCAGAGAAGTTTAACAACCCTTAAACATCTGAAACGTGACAAGGGGCCCCAGCTAGACCCTGCTTCTTTGTAAGAGGTCACAAGCCAAAGAGGTTAATCTTTAACAATGTGTTGGATTTTATGAGGTGATCACACACATCACATTATGAGGGTTTTTTTTTTTTTTTTTTATGTAAAATTCTGACCTGAAAAGTAACCAGCTGTCAGACAAATGTAGTGGAATGAAAAGTGCAATGTTTACCTCTGAAAGCAGTGGAATAGAAGTATAAAGTAGCAGAGAAGTACATCAAAATTTAACTTAAATAACGTTGCTTAAGTAAATGTACTTTCCACTACTGCAAACGTCTAATATTCTGCAAGTGTCTTAAGAAATAAGCAACAAAAAGAAAGCATTTGAAAATCCTGTGTTGCCTTCGAATAGCCTTGAAAGTGCCAAATATTATTGCTCTCATTTGATTTAAAAAGCTCAAAGTCTCATTAGTTTCTCAGGACATTTTTTCAAAGTGAATCATGAGTAAAGGATGAAAAGAAGAACATTAAAAAAAAAAAAAAAAGCTGGCTACTTCCTTTTTATCTGATATCTGGGCAGAAAAGACTTCTTTCGTTCCTCCTCTTGGGTGAAAAATACAGCCCTGGGAAAGCTTTGGGTTATTATTGGATGTCCACTCTAAAAGTATTTCCAAACAATTCAATGTTGTGCTCTAATAGAAATCTATGAATGCTTCTCAGGGGCGGAGGACAAAGCTACGGCGGGGCTGTACATCTGTGAGTTTTGAAACAAAGCTTTGTTTGTGAGCCTCAATCACTTGTGCTC
The DNA here is from genome assembly GCF_963924715.1 of Thunnus thynnus. NCBI lineage: Eukaryota > Metazoa > Chordata > Actinopteri > Scombriformes > Scombridae > Thunnus > Thunnus thynnus. The sequence continues at coordinate 9,135,138 of NC_089531.1, forward strand.
ATGAAAGCAGACACTTACTTGAAAAACTTTCTTTTTCTTTCAGGGAGGGTGGTGGTGGTGGTGGTGGTGGGGTGGTGGGGTGGGGGGGTTGTGAGGGGGAGGGTGTGTGGGGTGGTGGTGGGGTGGGGTGGGGGGGGTTGAACACTCTAAACCTACATCCTGGTATAAATTTGCAAAACGCAATACAGGCCTGATTGTGTGTGGAGTAGACGCAGGATGCATACAAATAGAATCCCTTCTGAAATGTCCCCTTCCTTGCATGGCTCAGTGGCTAATGTACAATAAATCAACAAAAGGGGGCTTTAATACCAGCAACGAGCAGGTCCAGGATACTGTTATTTTATCTTTTTACAGTATTTAATTGGAAGTTTTCCCTGAAACATTACACCGCGCTTTCAAATGACTTTGCCCAAATCTAAGAGGAGATTGATAAGAATTTCTCTCCCTCCCTCCCCCCCCCACCCCCCGCCTCCCCCCTTCTCCCTCCTCTCTTAAAGTTTTTTTTTTTTTTCAACCCCTTCGCCTTTCAGGAGAGAGCAAGTTTTTGCCGAAGGGAGACTAAAGTTACAAGTGTGTGGCATTTTGTGGAGGGAGAATGAAATCGGAGGCTTGAAGGGACGGATAAGGACAGGCTGGGAAAAAGGGAAGTTGGCAGTGGTAGCGGGTCAACAGCGCGCCTCAGAGCCTTACCCACTGCACCAGGTGTCCACTTAATTCAAATGATACTATTATTCATAGACAGAGGAAGAGTATTGAAACGACCCCCCCTCCAAATCATTTGCAACTGAATACAGATATAATCCTGGAAATATAAGTCTCCATTAAGGCTATCCCATTTAGCAAACAAGGCTCCCATTGTGCAACATGTTGTGTGTGTATAAATCACAGTCTGAGAGAAAGAGAGAGAGAGAGAGAGAGAGAAAAAAAAAAAAAGACGAGGGAGAAAGTAAAACATTCAGTCCAAGACGAGATTTGAGAATGTCACTTACTCACACATGACAATCAAGAGTGTGTTTAACTTTCTGATTTCACGGTGGCATTTGTCCTCTTTTCAGTCTTGAATTTTTATTCCTTTTTTTATTCGTTTTTGAAAAAAAAAACAGTGAATGAACAGATAAGATTTACATTTTAATAACGTCGATTAGAATAATGTAAATAGATCACTCACATTCGTGCGTCTACAAACATTTACGTCTTTGGAAAGTACAAACTTACACGCATTTATAATTTAGATGTCTGTCCTTTCTTTTTGTTACCACTAAGTAAAATATCAGCCTCCTATGCTGTAACGTATCATGACGTACGCTCCAAAATGATCCGTTTGTTTCTACTATTTTTCAGCATTTACGTACAATCAGCATTTGTGTCACTGACTTCAGGATCAAAGCCTCACACGGCCGAAATATCAAGCCTCCAGGAGGTGTGAAAAAACGTCATCATCTGTCCTGTGACAGCGACGCACGCCACATAAAAAAAAAAAAAAAAAAAAGAAATGAAAAGAAAAAAAAAAAAATCACATACTGAGCTTCAAAGAGGCCCTGCGCAGGCCGAAGCGCCTCAAAACTCGTCAGACAATGATTAGGCTGCATTTTAAATACATAAAATTAGATTTCAACCTGTAGAATATTGTGAGAAACTGATTCCCATTAATTATACTGTAAATATAGCACTGAACATGCTGTAAATTAATCATTTGTTTGGGTGTATGGTCTTCACAATAAAATACGGAGGAAGTGAAATCTAAGTGAACCATAAAAACTTAATTAATCTAAAACTTATTCTATGTTTTCAGCGATTGTCAGAAACGTCCTTTATTCCATATTGAGACAAGACAAGTGATTTCTGACAAGATTTAGTCCAGTGAACGACACTTACACAACTGGGAACACGGACGGAATATATAAGTTGGAAAATATGAATCATAAAGTTGAACAAAGTCCGTTCAATCAAGCTCTTTTTCTTTCTTTTTTTTTTTTAAAAGTGTCAAGATAAAAAGAGGCAATAACGTTCAGGGACAACAGATGAAGAATAGTCTGTCTATGTCACATTTAGATGAGTCTTTATAATGTGCAGAGTTACTGTTAAATAAACCAAAAAACTAAAAGAAATCATTTAAGTTCAAACATCCAGATAACATCTTTGTAAATGGACCAGTACCGGTTGTTGAGATTCACTGCTTTAAAGATCAACTGACAGAGTTACAGTCAACATTTTGTCACTTTTACAGTTAAAGAAAGAAACTTAATAAGACAAACTGATGTTCAGACAGTTAAAACCAGTGATTTATTTCAGTTCACACTCATAGAAAAGGACAAAACTCGCTTTAGGACCGCAAACGTCTCCCGGTGCTCGGTGTTTCTCAGTACAGTACAGAGACCAGGACGCTGAGTTCATCTTCAGTCAGTGGATCAATCTAATCCTTCAGAGAAATGTGTGATGGACCGGTGCAATCACGCCAAACAATGGAGGTCTATTCCCTTTGCCCAGGAACTGAAAGGTGAAAAAGAGCAGCTACTTTATAAAAGCAGACAATATCGAGCTCCTGATAACTTCTGATTTCAGAGAGTTTCACTGAAGGCCGATTTACAGTTCAATCCTGTAACTCTCTTGTCTAAATATCCTACGAACCCAGCTTTATTTTGACAGACGGGTCAAATAAACGCTGAAGGATGAAGCAGTGTGTTACTTAACTTCCAACACTTGAATGTGTCCTTTTGATCATCTCTGCAATTAATGAGGTGACCTTTGTCTTGCCTTGTGTCTGGACCCTCGAGCCAGTGAGATCAGAGAGGGTTGACTCGAAACTCTTCATCAACCAGCTGATCTTTTGTTTTTGACTGTCACTGACTATATTCAGTCAATAGTAACACTTTTAGTAAACGTATATCTTGCTAAATGAACCACACACGTATATAATTTAAGGCAACGTGAAAAGGTTTGCACTCTTGAATCCAGTAAACCCATAACAGAGGAAAAAACACCAACAAACAGACAGATAATTATTGAGATGTAATGAATTGTTCCTTTTATTCATTCATGCATCCAAAGAGTCTTTTTTTCTCTCTTTGCTGTCTTTGAATTACTGTCTTTTATAGTATTGAGAGCTGAAAAAAATAGGCGATCAATTACTCAGTCGACACATGATTGATTAAAAAAAAACTTTTCTAATAAGTGATTAATTGTTTAAATTATCAGGTAAAAGGACCAAAGATTATTTGGTTCCAGCTTCTTGAATGTGACAGAATTTTGTTTCTGTTTTATATGATTGTAAGTTGAATATGTTTGAATTTTGGACTGTTGGTTTGGACAAAACAAACAATATGAATATATCACTTATAGCTACTGTGACGGGCCGTCTTCACTGTTTTCTAATATAGACAGATCAAATGATTCATTGATTTTTATATCAAACGTAATAATTGAATGATGAACTGATAAAGCAAATAAACAGTTACAACCCAAAGATCGTGTGTTATGTCTTTTAGCTGCAATGTTGTTGTTCATTGTGTAACGAAAACCTTCTTAGCAAACACAAAGCAACACTATCGGGGTTCATTTCAACACTTTAAAAGTGTCGGGAATTAATTTAACTCTTTTTTAAAAGGTTGTTTATATTAAACAGGTGATACTTTTTCTCAACACTAGTATCGGGATTAACTCCCTCGTGAAATTTGTTACAGGTGTTTCCCTCTTTTTAACACTTTTACGTGTCAACATGGTTCAATACAATTATGTAAAAGTCACATCTGATATAATAAACTGTGAACAGACAGTAAGCTATATTAAAAGAAAGAGAAAGTTATGATAGAACAAAATTTTAGTATCAAAACCCACTGTTATTTTTTACAACTCTATAAAGTGGGAACTTCTTTGTGAGTTTGTCTTGTATAAATAAAGGTTTCAATCAGTCAATCAATCAATCACTTCAGCTCAGGTACGCTGAACTTCTCTTATATCACTCTCACATGACAAAATATGTTTTTCAATTTCAGATCAATATCAAAATACTTCTTGCATATATTTATATATGACTACACAAATCCTTATAAGTTCTTCATTGAATTTGGTCTTTTCATTATCAGTTTTCAAGACCTGTCTGTCTCTTTCTCAGTCTCAGTGTCTGAATTTCCCATGACCCGTCACAATACAGTGATGATGTATTCAAGCAGTGATGTATGAAATTCGGGCAAATAAAAACCTTTGTCCTCCCACACTGGCTAATTATTTGACAGATTGGAGCCCTGTTGTGTGTGGATACTGTGAAGGAGCCCTCTGTCGCCCATCCCCCACCCAATAAAGAGGCCACTTGCAGAAAAAAATTCCTCTATAGCCTCCCTTTTCTATTCTTTGTTAGAAGATTACATTTTTTCACCACATTTTGGAATGACAAAATGGGGGAGAACTGTGGGTTTTTTGGAGGGGGACCCTGTGTGCTCAGGCAGTGACAGAGGGGGCCAGGACAGCAGTCAGTGGCAGTTTAAAAAGATTTTCTCAAGCAGAAATATTTAATCTTCTCAGGGAAAATAAAGCAGAGAATAAACAGAGGACAAAAAGAAGCTAATCATCCACAGGTCTCCCCCTTTTTCTCCCCCAGTCCCTCCCTCCCTATAGTTATCTGTAAAAAAACAAAAAACAAGAGAGAAAAAGATTATATAAGATTGATAGAATAAATCTGCATGTATAATTATGACGGGTTCCCACATTTGGACGCTGTTTCTCCATTCATGAGACAGCTTTTCTGACAATGACTGTTAATTCTTTTATATCAGTTTTAATCTGAGACAGGCTGTCAGAGACCAGGCAATAAGGACACCAGGTGTGAAAAGCAAAAACTGTGATTTATTTACAACTTCGTTTGGGATTAACAGTAGCAAATCATATATAATCATATATAATATATGATAATAATAAATAATAATAACACAAAAATAGGTAAACTAGAGAAAAAACATGAAAAACTACAGCCCTTGAACTTAAAACTGAGGTTAACTAAGGACTCCAGACTGAACTGAACATAAATGACCAAATAAATGAGTTTATATAGACTTGCCTACACAGACTCACAACAGGGAAGGTATTAACAATTAACTCTATACTGCAAATGAACCTTAATACAAACAAAGATTTAAATAAATAAAATATTTAAACTAAGTTTCTAATGAAAGCAACAAAACAAAATAATTGATTTAATTGGCATCCCGAGTGGCAGATTCCCCTCTGATACACCCAGTTGGTCTCTCCCACTTCCTGCTTGTAGTATAGGAGGCCATCTTAACTGGTGCCTTATGTTTTGACCAGGTGATGACTCATTGTGGATCCATGAAAGAGAATAAAGATACAACATAAATTAAAGCAAAGAACAGAGTTAATGACAGAATGTTAGCTAAAATCCGTGCAGTCAAATTAGCAATTAAATTAACAAACTCTCTCTCTCAAAAAAAGCCATTAAATAATTAAGATTACATGGTGCGTCATTACTTTTGTTAAGGAAAACAGTCTCAAGAGGCAAAGGAAACATTAAGTTCACAAAAAAATTTAAAGGAAAGAAAAAGTCCAGCTTTTCAAGCTTTAGCAGTTATAAGAGGAGACAGCAATGACTTTCTCTGAACAGTTAATTAGCAAAGCTGGAAAAACGCAACCTTTTGATCTAACAAAGATCCGACTAGAATTGAAAAGTTGTGTATTTGAATAAATTAGGCTTGAAGCAGTTTGCAGATGTTGCTGCTTTCATCAGCGTGTTTGTATGCTTTGATATCAGTAATTAGTTAAATTAGACTGAAGTTGTTTAAGTGCACTTTATTGCAACATTTTAAATAGCATCAATTACTGACAGGCCTGCCAAGTTTGACGTCAACTTGGCATGGATTTGTTCCTATTTTTACTTTCCCCCGCTGCTGTTGTGCTTTTCTGCTCTGTCTTGTCTGTCCGTGCGCTGTCAGTGTCCTCTTTTCGCGCTGCAACGTTATGAGTTACGAATTTGTTTTTCATTGGACAGAAAACGGACGTGTGGCATGAGAGTGTGTGAAAAGTGAGTCTCACGATTAATTTGTGAGAATTGGCAGCTCTGGTTACTGAATACGACATTCGTAACAGAATTACAACAGTATCCAACATTTGATGCATTTTGCGTGATAGTAGCTTAGCAAATTAAGCTAATACTGTAATTTAATTTGGTTTTAATTTGGTTTTTGATTGTTAGTTTGTTCTTTGCTCACTATTAAGCCGAAGGCAAAAACTGCAAGCATCATTGCATGTTTTACGTGTGCCACTTTGTGTCTTTCTTTCTTTCTTTTCCTCATAAGCCTTGTATCCAAAAACTCAACAAACCACCGTATTAACAACCCGATATTCCTCCAACAACTAACATGCTAACATTAGCTTTAAACTTATATAACATGTGATGCATGATACTATCTTAGCAAAAGTTTATTCAGCAACAGTTTTGTAGTTTTTGGTTTTAAATATGTAGATTTTGTATGTTGCTCATTTGTTGGCTAATGATGAAGGAAAAAGTAGCATAGTGTACCATTAAAAAGTAATATGACCTAATGGTTGAAATATAAAAGTTAGCATATGTTAATTCAGCAGTTTATTGATTTCTTTATTTAATCGCATCAACAAAAAAAACAACATCTGCATTAACAACCCAATTTGCTAGCCATGTTAACCTAGCTAACATGGTAACATTTAATGCATTTAGCCATGATACAGTTGTTCAGGGACAGTATTGTACTGTTTTTGATTGGTTGGTTTTGGAAGTTACTCTCTAATTGGCTAATGGCAAAACAAAAAACTTAATACTATTGAGTGTTTATAATCTGTCACTTCCTTATAGATTGAATACCAAGACTACTATTTTTATAAATATGCACTGAACTTTTGAATTGCATGGAAAGGTAACATAGTGTGATTCTTTCAGTAGTTTTATTAAGGGAAGTGACTAATTACAAGAGCAGCACTTACAAACACTTACAACAGTATTTGTTCTATGTGAGTAAGGGAGAGTCAGATTGTTTCTCTTTGTTAATTATCTCATATCATATTATCATTATATTCTTTTCTCTTGTGTTGTTTCATCTTGTGGTTTCAGATGTTGTTGGGCCAGAACACAAACTGCCATCATTCATCACGCCCTCTCCATGAGTAATATCACAGGCTCCAGTTTTGGACACAACCTTGATGTTGTGGTCCTGAAGCTACTAAAGTTTATCCTCTCGGCATCTGGCTGCGAGGTAGAGGGGACTGAGGGAAAGCATCTGTGGGGTCTCGTCCTCCCCCCTTGTAGAGCCGAGACTGGAGGAACACTTGGCACCGGCCCAGTGGAGAGGTGGCTGGAGTATTAACCGCACAACTTCCCCCACGTAGAAGGTTAAAACCCTTTCACAGTTTCCTCCCTCCCTCCCTCAACAGCACCAGCACAGAACATATGCTCTTTAAAAACATATGGTCAGCAACAAAACTTCAGCTCTTTCAACAATGAAAACACTGGCAAATGCTCACTTTGAACCAAAACTGGTGGATTTAGTGTTTGGTTTTTTAAAATGAAAACGATTAAGAAGCTCCAATGCCAGGCGTAGTGATTTAGCACACACGTATTGTCCCAATTAGCACAATTATAGCAATGGTGCAAGCTGCTTGACCTTCTGGTACCATCCTCATTTGTATTGTGTCAATGAAAAAACAGCTCCTAAATCACTGCCTCTCATTCCCTGGTCAAATTACCTCACACTATTTAAATCTGTGATCCCAAAGACACAAAAAGAGACACAGTTAAGAGTGAACTTTCCAAAATGTGATTTTGTCCTGCTGCATAACAATTGTAAGTTAATCTGCAGCAGAGAGAAGAATGGCAATTAAATTTTATTAAAAAAAAAAAAATCTTTATTCACTTGCTCTCATGTGAACAGAAAAGTCATATTTATTATAATTTTTTAATTTTTAAATTTACAAGAATGAATATAGATTTTTCAAATTGTGGTTACGTCATTTTAAAAACATATAATTGAAGTTCAGAGTCTGATCGAGATTGTAATTATCTCACTTTGGCCCACACAGAAAAATACTCAACTATTAATCAACTTCAGTTATTGGTTAGTATCAAACACTTCAGATTACTTGTACAGTGAGACTTCAGACATTTTGTTACAACTTAATTTTAGTGCATGGAAAAAAATTTGTGAGCAAAATTATTTAACAGGTTGATACAAAATAGGTACAAAGTAGAAAGTAGATACGTACAAAATAAATTCACATAGAAAGCAGATGCAAAATAAATACATACAGAGTTGAAAGTTTATACAAGGAAGGTACTAAATAGACACAAAAGTAGACAGTATATACAAAGCAGATGCAAAGTGGATTTAAAGTAGAGTTGTGCAAAATAGATACAACGTAGAAAGTAGATACAAAATCAATACAAAGAAGAAAAATACAAAAATTAAAAAGTAGATACTTATTACCATACACAGTAAAAAGAAGATACAAAATAGACACAAAAGTAGAAAGTAGTGTAGATGTTAAAATTAGACAAAACGTTATACAAAGTAGATACAAAATTGAAAGTAGAATGTACTGTAGATACAAAGTACATACAAGAAATACAAAAAAAGTAGAAAATTTAGGTTCAAGTTACATAGAAAGTAGAAAGTAGTGACAAAATAGATACAAATTACACTTTAAGTAGAAATTGATACAAAGTGGAAAGGGAATACAAATTAGAAATCAGATACAAAATATTCAAAAAGTAAAAAGTAAATACAAATTAGATGCAAAGTAGAGAGAATATTTTACAACTCAGAGCTGATCAGAGTTGTTAAAGTTGTTTAAGGATAAAACAAACCAAAAAACTTGTGACATTTGTCTTGATGAAACATGAAAAAGACGAGGATCTGTGAGAAAAGTCAGTGTGTGTGTGTGTGTGTGTGTGTGTGTGTGTGTGTACAGTATGTGTCGGTCTGATGACTCTGTAGACTGCAGGCGCTCCTCGAGTCCGCCCGTGTATTGAAATGAATCTCTGGATGTTTTGTTTTGGCTAATGGCTGATGTGTCAGCTCGTATGTCTGTGTCACACCACTGGCCAAGGCAGCCTCCCGACCGGGGTCCTGGATGTGTGCGTGTGTGTGTGTGTTTGTGTGGTGGTAACAGAGAGTTTGGAGTAAGGAGGGGGGTCAGGCTTCGAAGGGAGCACATGGAAATGAGACCCATTCATCCCTCCACCCATAACCCCCCCGATTGGCATATGGCATGGCATTGTCCTTGGCCGCTGAGCCAGAAGTGATGCAATTTGTTGGCATGTCCTGTCATTTCACAAACTACCCATCCCATTGAGGCCTCCAGAAAACATCAACAGAAGACATGGAAGGGCAGCCAACAGCTCAGCTCCTACGGATGCCCTGCCAAACTCACTCAAGTGGGAAATGAGAAATAACTCGGGTTCAAACACTCAAACATTTACCAATATTCATTTAGGTTTTTACATGAAAACGCTAAAAAAAATTTGCTGATGAAGCATTTGAAAAAGTTGAAATACTGAAGTTTTGGTTAAAATTGCAGTCAAATTACGAATACTGAAAGAAACTGAAGTAGCTGTAAAAATGCTGAAAGAAGTTTAAGTTTAGGTGTAAATTTAAGAATAAGCATTGAGTGAAGTTGAATATCAGTTGAAATAAAAGTACAGACAGTTGTTGATGATTCATTTGAAGTTCAAAGTGTGAGTTCAAGTGGCAGATTTGATCAGTTCAGTTGTATAAACTAAAGGATGTCAGTTAAAGAGACGGCTGAAGGGTAAGCACTGGAAGCAGGTGAACTATATGAAGTTTTTATATATGTGTGTGTGTGTATGTATATACTTCAAAAATATATATATTTATATTTATATATTTATTTAAATATTTATATTATACATATATTTACACTTTTTTTTTTTTTTTTTTTTTACAGTTTTTCCTTAATGGAGCCTTCCAGCCAAAGTATTTCACACGCTTGTATTTGTACTGTACTGAAAAAAAAGACCTTTTTTTTTGTTGCTACTCAAAGGTGAAGATGTGAAAGGGTTTGAAGTGTCAGTCGAAGTGTGAGCACTGAAAGAAGTTTAATTGTCAGGTGATGTGGAAGAAATGAATGAAGTCAAAGTGAAAGCAGTTTAAGAGTGAGAGAGGTGAGCAGCTGCAATGTCAGCTGATGTGTAAGAGGTAAAAGTAATTGAAATTTCAGACAGATAAATTGGATTTGATATTTATTTATGTATTTACATGAGAACAATAAAACAAAACAATGTTACTGGAATTTTGCAGTTGAAACATTCGAAATACTTGAAATACAGAAACAGTTGAAGTTGTAGTTAAAGTGGCAGTCAACTTAAAAATACTGAAAGAAGCTGAAAAAAGTTTACTTAATGAAGTTGAAGTGTCAATTTAAGTATAAGCGCTGAGTGTAGTTGAAGTGTTGAAATGAAATTACAGAAAGTTGCTGACAATTCAACTGAAGTTCAAGCACTGAAAGGAGTTGAAATGTCAAAGTGTAGGTGATAATTAAAGTTGGAAGTGTAATTTAAGTGGCAAACTTAAGTTTCATAAACTAAAAAAAGATGTCAGTTGAAGTGTAAGCACTAACAGCAGTTATTAATAAATTAATAAATTGTGTATGAACAATGGAAGTTGCGGGAGTTTGGAGAACTGTTTTTTTTTTTTGTTGTTGCTCAAAGGTGAAGATCTGAAAGGGTTTGAAGTGTCAGGCGAAGTGTGAGCACTTAAAGAAGCTGAAATGTCAGGTGATGTGAAAGAGATGAATGAAGTCAAAATGTCCGTTGAAATGAAGACTGTTTTAAGAGAACGAGATGAAAGCAGTTGCAATGTCAGTTGATGCGTAAGATGTAAAAGTAGTTGAAATTTCAGACAAATAATTTGGGTTCAAACACGCAAACATTTACAAATATTCATTTAGTTATATGAAAATATGTTTTTTGGCATCTCGGCAGAAGTTGATGATTATTTGCTTCCACTCAGCTGCAACGTCTGAATCTCTTTCTCTGAGTCTGAGTCTCTTTTATCACAAATCCCTTCATAACAACAAATAATTCATGCAACATCCTATTAAGATGACGGGTGGATTGAGGATTTATAAAAAGTTTTTTTTTTTTTTTTTTTCCACATTGAGCCGAGGTTTGACCCCAAGCTGTCCAATGTTTAATTAACTCTCACAGACTTGACGGAGGGAGGAGGCGAAATCTTCAAAGAATATGACCACTGCTTTGTGAAACATCAAATCCAGCTCCAGATCCTATTGTGCAGAGTTTGCTCATAGTTGACCTCACCTTCTGTTGGGATATCCTGTTGAAAGACACGGCTGGCTCGCACCGGCCAGACAAAGAGGATTTCCCTCCAGGGAAACTCTGAGCCGTCAGTGGGAGATGCTGCTGCTGATGCTGTTGTCATGTGTCTGATCTGTTACTTATAAAGACCCGAGGCTGAAAAAGGATCAACGGAGAGATTTGTTGTTATTTTTTTGTGGTATGTTTGGCTCAAAATCTGTGGAGAGGAGCATAGAGAGGCTCTTATTGTTGACACACATCCCTCCGATTAACACACATACTGTACATCAATTTGTTTTTTTCTGACAGAAAATGTTTCCCAATCCCATTTGGATCAGACAAAAGAAATCAAAGATGGCGTTTGTTGACACTCAAGCTGCCAAATAGTGAGTCCTTTTCACCCCTTTCTCTGACCGTCTTTATTTGTCTCATGTCAAGGATGATAACCAGGAGTTTTGTCAAGTGATTTTTTGATGCCTCTCATGGAGACGGGTCAGTCAGACTGTCTGAATACTGGCAGCGTCAGTGCTGGTATGTGGTAATTACATAACTGCCCTTCATCTCAGTTTACTGCAGGATCATCTCACATGTACAGTAAATTCTTTTCTTATTATGTGATGTCTGAGTGGATCCCTGAAAACAGATAGTAGCTGTGTTAGAAGAATATTAACTGTCAAATAGTGGTGAGTGGTGAAGAGTTATTAAAACTTTCTACTCAAGTATCAGTACTCTTCTTCTACTGATGATTTACTTACTGCAGGTGAAAGTTAAAAAAAACTATTTGCTTTAAATTCAACTGGCATAAAAATGAAATGCAGCCCATTTAAAATGTACTGAGGGTTACTTTTAATTGAATGTGATCCTCATCAAACCTGATATTGGATTATTTCGCCTATATTGTGGGGTTTTTTTGCAGCCCAACTGTCTTATTGCTCATATTGTTATTTACCCTAAATGCCTCCATTAAAGTGATGTCACCACGTCCCCAGATATTAGACTTGATGTTGGTGAGTAAAATCTTACCTCAACTGATAGGAATAGTTGTAGAAACCATGAAAATAAGACCCATGTTGTGACGATAAATAGAATCCCCAATATCCAATTAAATGGAAATGTGTTTAAGTAAAAATTAAATTACTGAAATTACAAAATGGAATTATAGCAGGAAAATGCAATAAGCGGAGTTACCTCCACACTTGGAGTCCGAGTAACTTGTTTGTTTAATTAATTCAAGTTGTAATCAGCATGATTTTTACTTTGCTTTTGTTTATTTATTAGTTAAAGTATTTTTTAATGGTTTTTCACTATTCGTGAAGTTTAAATCAGCATTAATTGATTTTTTTGTTTTACCACTTGGGGGCAGCAGAACAAGCTGTTAACACAAAACTGACATATTATCGTGTTATAAAGTTGTTATGGTGGACATACTAGCAAACAGTTGCTTATTTACACACCCAGAACACACTATTAGCACACACATTAGCATTCATTTGTTTTTGTGGCCACTCAACAAATGTAAGTCCAATATTCATCCTCATTTTAGCTCTGTTTTGGTCTCCACTAATTCTTCAAAACAGTGAAGTTGTGTGCAGTCAAAACCAAAACAATGAGATGAAAGACGCTAAAAGGCTTCTTGAGCTGAGGGGAGCTGCAGAGATGGGTGAAATTATGTGTAGGTTTGTCTCTACACTGACACTTATTAAATTACACACAGTCATTTGACCCATTGTTATGTAATATAATAAAATATGGATTAGTGCAGCTTTAAGTGTCTGTAGATGGTGACTCAGTTCAATGCTAACTTCTCTATTTTTCTTCTTCTATTCTTCCAAACAAGCTGCAGGTGCTGCTGCATCACTTAAACACATCACTTCATCTACACCAGAGGACCTTTTTCCTGGAAAAAGTAGCAAGTTGGACGTTTATGAAGGTGTCACAGGTTATAATTTTAAACAGACACCAATGCAAAATTATTTTATTCAAACAAATAAGTCACTTTGAATATTTTCCTGCTGCTAGTCGCTGACACCTTTCGTTTAAGCCAAAGGTTACGGCCAAGTTAATGGAAAAATGTGAAAAAGAAAATCTAATTTCAAAGCTGTCCAATTATTGGAGATCTCTCAATTAGACAACTAAACAGAAGAATCAAGCTCAGGCTCCATCAATCATTTCGACCGACCAAATAAATAAATAAAAGGTTAAAAGGGGGCGTTGAGGAGCGAGGAGGGGGGTTTGTCTACTTCCAGCCGTCAGATCACAGCTGGGTAAAGTCGAGGTGACAGCGTCCCAGTGGGAGATGGATAGAGAGGAGGTGTTCAGGACAAACCTGGAGAGCTGGTCTCCTGACAGCTGGGTCACACCACGACAATCAGCTCGTCATTTTTCAGGGTCAGCGGGCACGTTTCCTCTCCTTTCCACTTTCCTTTCCTTTCTAATCCCATATTATCATTTTTCTTTTCCTTTCCTTAATTTTCCCTTGCTATCATTTCCTTATTTTCTTAACTAACCACATGCTCATGCTGCCCAAACCTTATTTGTATCATTTACTCTGATTTCAAATAAACTTATTCCTAATAAATACCACAACACTCTAACTGCAGTTTTCATGGACAGCGGGAAGATATATAAACTTTCTTTTTGCTTCACTTTTCCTTTCCTTCCATTTTCTTTCTATCCCTTTCCTATCCTATCCTTTCCTTTGCTTTTTTAAATGTATTTTACCTTTCTTTCCTTTCTTTTGATAATTTTCTTTCCTTTTCCCTCCATTTTCTTACTTTCTTAACCAACCACATGCACATGCAGCCTAGATGTTATTTGTCTCATTTATTCTGATTTTAAATGAACTTACTCCTTATAAATACCACAACAACCAGACTGTAATTTTCATGATCAGCAGGTGTGTATTTAATCTTGTAATCTTGAGACACGTTTAGCTGTTTGTAAGAGACATGAGCGTCTCTTACAAACAGCTAAACAGGATTCCAGTAACATGTCTGACTGTCTGAACAATTTAACTTATGTAACTTGTACATTTTCATCATTATTTGGTCTTAATAAATCTCTAAATCTCTGAAAAACCACAACAGGAAGAACATCTCCCATTACATCCCTGCATACAGTAATACGTCCGTCTTGTCTGCTGTAATCCTCACACTGTAGGCCGTCTTTCTTCATCAATTAGGAAATGTGTTGGCATCACAGGAAAAAGGGATTGACTATTGCTGATGATGTCACTGATGCAACCCGCAGCTTACAAATCACAGCAAAATCGTAAATCATCTCACAGATGTCTCCCTCATTCGATTAACACACTGTCCATATGGTTCACTGTAGTATATCAATCAGCGGAATATGCCAGCTGCTCACTGGCCTCTCCTCCGCTGAGACAGGCCTTAATGGAGAAAACACAGTAATGCATAAACTCCTCAGGTTTTACACTTTCAAAATGTCTGTTGATATTGCCATGTTGCCAGAGCTGTTATTTTCATTACAGCAGACTGTCATCTTTTATTTGTTTATCGCATCAAGGTGTTGGCCAGGTTTTTTGACACTTCTTCTTTTTTTATTTTTACGGGAATCCACTTTGCAGACGCAGCCATTTGCATTTCCTGTAAAGTGAAGCTCTTAGCGACTGCTCAAAGCCAGGTCTTCCAGGACACTAAAGGTAGCAGGAGGTTATGATAATTTCACACACAATAAGGCTGCTGCTGTGAGCCTTATAACATGAGCAGGCCTCAATGCTCCCTCTCTGCATATCAAAAACACCAACCGTTTATACGCCGCGCAACTGAACTCATCTCATCTCTCATCTGAAGACTCGTCCGACCATTATAGTTCTGAAAAAAGATCTCAGAAATCATGCAAAAATAATTAAGGGATATCACGCTGCAGAATATGAGCTCTGCGCCCTAATTATCGTACTGTTGTAAATGTATTCCATCGTGTTTCAAGTTCACTCTATTGATTTCAGCGTTGTTCCCTCTTAATAACATTTCTTTTATGTCTGTCAGACCTCATGCATTAGTCTGTGTGTCTCATTTACATTCAGGTCTAAAGCTCCACAAATGACACGATAAAACCTTTGAAGTAGGTGAATATGATTTATTCATTTTAGTTTAGTTCTTTTTTCTTTTTTTTTTTTTTACTAACCAGGTTATCTTATTGGATTCATGGACATTTTTTCAGGAAGAATATGACCAAGATAGCAAAATCAACACAAATATACAAGAACGAGACCGACAACATATGTTAGTACAACACAGAAACAGATAAACAGCTAAAATTCACATTGCAGGTTCACTTTCAGAGACTTTTTAAAATGGGACTAAACAAAGCAAACTACCTCTACTTCTAAGTTTGAAACACGTGTATAAATTCATCAATCAATCTTCTATATTTAAAAAAAAATACTGAATTTCAGATTGTAAAATGTTATGGTGATCAGCCTATGGGTCAGTCAATGCATACAGTAGAATAAAAGTAGCTTTTATAGTAGCTACCAGGTTTTCTAAATCTTCTATATGAGCTTTGAGCAATTTGCTTTTGTTTGCTATCATTTTTTACCAAACCTATTCATGTAAACTCCTACCAGACGATTTTACATTTTACATTACACACGTTTACATTTGGCTCTTTTGACGCTTTTATCCAAACCGACTTACAAGCGAGGTCTGTGGTACAAATCCTCAAGTGGCTGACCAGGAACAAGAGCAATGAGAAAGAGTGCTAGCCAGGACGTTGTTGTTTTAAAAATATATATATATAAAGTAAGAAAAGACTGACAAAAGTGTGACGTGAGTTTGTTTAGGTTGGTTGAACACCAGATGTGCCACTACACTCTGAATCACCTACAGAAGTTTAACAGTGCATGCTGGTAGTCCAACCAGGAGTTCAGTTCATCTCCCCCAGTAAGCCATGATGGTGTGACAGTGAGCCAGTATGCCACAACACCAGGAACCTGAAATTAGTCATTTTATTATTTACACCTGTGCTTTTTCTGCTGTCCTCAAGGGAAAAAAAAGTATTTTAAAAACCAGCACCAGCCTCTAAAATGTCACCTCGAGTGGCCCATAGTGGGCGCCACAGTGAGTATGTTAGAGGCCTTTTATCTAAAATAGCTAAAAAATCTTCTGAATCTATACATTTATATTAATCTAGCAAGTCACTTTTATATGAAATTAGTTATCAAGCTTTCAAATGATGCTCTTTAAATTGCAGATAGATAAATATTGTGTTTGCATCTTGCAGTCTTTTACTGCCTTATCTTTGATTGATGTTTAATTGTTGCATCATTTGAGGAGAACATTGACTATAAACAGCAATATGGATCAACTGTTTTGTTGTTTTTTTACTCCACAAATTAGCAATTTGGGATTTGGGGACAAATCAATATGTGGGCAGCAAGAGTCAGGCATCACACCACCAACTCTACAACCGATGGCTGACCGAGTCTACCAACCAAACTACAACAGACAAAAAGTTCAGTCAGTCTTTGGCTGAACTTTTAAACAGCTCCAGTTGAACCTGTGATGAAGCGTCTGAAGTTACTCTGTATCATTTTGATCCTACATGTCAGATTTGAGAATTTGGTAAGTATAAAACCAGACAAACAGCTGGCAAACAGGAAGCTGCTCCCCACAGATTCTGACCAGTATGACACATACTGTAGAGCAAACAAGTTTTACCAGGAATGAATCACGTAATCAGAATCAAATGTAAAAGATTTTCATAAAAACTCAACACAAGTCAAAAATCTTGGGAACCACTGATTTAAAATATAGTTATATAGAGTGGCTGGTTGTCCAGATCTACAGAGAGGTATTGTATATGAGTGTATATTTTCTGCCACTGGCTAATTGAGTTTGCACATCAGCAGATACAGAATTAATAACTCAATACCACAACAACAGCTGCTATTCACTTTCCATGTGAATTCACTGGTGGATCACAACTCGTTTCAGATTGAATGGCTGATGTATACGCCTCATTGTCAATTGAGTGTTGTCTGGTGGGTACTTGAAAATGCATTAACCTACAAACCAGGGGAATAAGCCAGAAAGGTTCCATGTAAAACCAGTGAACCCATTAAAAGGCCTGATCAGAGCGCTCTGTTTATGAGTGTCTCCACTTCATCCTAATGTAGCTTTTAGATGATGCTAATAGATCACAGGCCGTTGTGATCAGACAAGGTAATGGACCTTTGTCACAGCTTGCTGAGTATGGCTTCAGGGCGACACGCACACACACACACACTTACACACTCACGTATGCACACGCACAGACAGACGCTCACGAACAAACATAGAAACACATCTGCATACAAAAGTAACACACAGATGTGCACACGCAAACACACACTCTCCACTATCCTCCACACACACACACACACATACATACACACATGCACTAAAACAATGACCCTAATTAATAACGATTAGTCCTCTCTCAAACACACTCGCAAAATGTGCAAATGGAACAATAAATATAGCTCTTAAACACGGCTTTTACAAGTGAGCTGAAACAATCTCTACTAATCATTAGTAAACAGCCTCCCGATTTGTCATTAGTAGTCTGTGATGCGTGGAAAGGCAGATAAACCGGGTTCAGGTCTGGCACTGTGAGCTGCTCGTCAAAGTTTAAAGTGATAATCAAACAGGCCTGAAAGTCCAAATACAAACTCAGATTGAGAGGAAATGTTGTTTAATATCACCCGGCGGTGGAAAATATAGTTTTTTGATACTTCGCATGAGTATTTATACTTGATGATACATTATACTTCTATATTTCACTACATCTCAGAGTGAAATCTGTACTTTTGACTCCATTACATTTATCTGACAGAAGGAGCTTCCAGATTTTACAAATATGTTGCATTTTTATACATTAAACTACTCAAACTGTTTGTAAAGTAATGAATAGTAATTTCATCTCCACCAGCTACAAGATGAACATGTTATTTACACATTAATGCATCTGTAAATATAATAATAATAATAATACAATAATATAATATTATAATCTGCTGAATAATGAGCACTTTTGATACTGTAAGTACATTTTGCTGCTTTTTCTTGAAACAAAGTATTTCTACATTATAGCATTGCTGCTTTTACTAAAGTAAAAGATGTGAATACTTCTTCCACTATACGGTTTTGAAACTGAACAAACTGAACAGATGAAAATGTGAAGTATAAAATAAGTTGGTTTACACATATCAACAGTAGTAAATGTCAAATACATGAACATGAAAGACATTTCTCTGCACTGTCAGCCTAAACGCTTTGAAAACTGAAAACTATTACTATTATATGACACCTCTATCTGTTGAGGAAGATTGTGAGATGTGGTCAAAAGGTCTGGAAAAAGATATTTGGTGGATATAAAGTGAAGTTTGTTTCTCTGTGTGTGATGTTTTCAAGATGCAGAAGTGACTTTTATGCTCAATAATTTAGTTTAGTTTACAAGGGAGGTTCACAGGACGCTTTTAAAGGCATTATAAAAACTTATTTCTATTTTTCATATTTAATGTCATCCCTATTTGTTACAATGTCCCTTTTGAGAATAATTTCCTCCTCTCTTATAAATGGTTTTCAGCCTTCAGGCCTCCTCTGATCTCATGTTAATGACACAACCTAAAAAAAGGAAAAGTCATCCGAAGTCCGCCACTCCACATGATACAGCCGGAGACAAGTCTGTCGCAAACACATCACTGTATTAAAAGTTTGAAGTTATCATGTGGAAAACTGTTACAAACAGAAATAAATTCAAATATCGAATCTAATCTAATGCAGGAAAAGAAAATTGGGAGTTGGTTTGTTGGTGAGAAAACATAAGGATGATTGTAATAAAAATGTAAATTGCATTTAAAATTAATTGTTCGCCTATCCTGAGCAGTAAAAGTGCAGCTTTGATCTAAACACTAGATGACTCTGTGTCACTCTAAAACGCCTCATTGTCTTTCCCCCCAAAATCATTTCCTCCATCAGTGACCCGACTATCAGAGCATCACTTCTGACAAACAGCTTATTGTTTTAGCCCACAGAGACAGAGGGGAGAGTGGTGATAGTGGGTAATAGGGGACATAAAAAAATAATGATTAGCCTACTATGTAAATGGCAATTAAAGGACACTAAGTGCTGCAGGCGTTGTCCTTGCATTTCACGGTTTTGATAGGAACACACCCAGCTGCTGAGAGCCGCTGGCCTCTGACACTCATTTGTCAAAATGAGGCAGAGAGAAAAAAAAAATCTGGCACTACACATTAAATCAATTAAGTATAATGGAAAAAGTGATCAGAGTGATTAGTCCATCCCCTCTATACCCGAACGATAAACATACAAAGGCTGTAAATAAATAAATGATTAAAAAGAAACAAATACGAATCATCTCATGAAAACATTTTTCCTCTTCCTGACTGAAAACAAAACTTTTGGAGTCCACACACGCTGAACAAAACACTGATAAATGATGGAAATGATCAACAGACTGCTGAGGTGCACCGCTGAAAATGAGCACCATTAGTTTTACTTTAACTCAAAAGGGCTCTCAGTGTAATTGAAAGGGGTGGGGGTGGGGGGATGGGGGGGGGGGGGTTGGTGAAGGGGGGACGACTGTGTAAATTTGCTGCTCTGCTGAGGGATCGGAGATGACGAGAGTGAAGAGGAAACAAACAGCAATGGATGCACATAGGTTGTCTAAATTCTCATTGATTGGTCTCTTGAAACAGTCAGTGCAAACACATAAGTGTGGTGGGGGGGGGGAGGGGAGGACTGGAAATGATTTGCATAGGAGCACACTGCCACCTAGTGAGAGTTTATATGCAAAACACACACAGCAATGAGGACACTGGAAATGACTTATTGCTAAGTGATGATGATGATGATGACAATGATGGTGATGATGATGACGCTCAGACAAATAAAAGGGAGCTGTCAGATGCAAAAAAGTGAGAGAATTAATATGCTTAATATGTGCACAGATACAAGCACTAAATCTAGATGAAGAATACAGAAAGACTCGGGTCAGCAGCGACTCTGAATGATAATAATAATAATAATAATAATAATAATAATAATAATAATCTTTATTTGCAGAGCCCTTTTCAGAAGTGCTTCACAGGAGAACATAAAAAAAGCATGCACCACAGCAATTAAATACTATAAATTATCAGGATAATCAAAAGATGATATATGAAGATGACACAAAGTGACAAGAAAAACAACTTAACACAGATATGCAAGTTTATCAATATGAGATTTTAAGTACAGATTTAAAGGACACTGAGGTAACATCAGTATGACTTTCAATGGGGAGTTTGTTCCAGAGTTTGGGGTCTTGACACCACATGCGCACTTTATTTTAAGTGTAGACTCGGTGACAGCTATCAGAGTGTGATTTATATGCTGACTATAAAAATGTAATTAAATTAACACCTTAAATATAACGATGTAGCCACTCATTAGAAACCTCATATTTCTGCTGTTTCATCACTGCTCCTCCAACAAGCTTTTCATCACAACTCAGGTTTCATAATTAAATTGTAATTTCTATAGATTATGTTTGTTATAAAGCAACCACACTTTCTTAAAATAAGACCCACAATAGTTACCTTAGCTTGACTTCAACAATATACGAGTAAGAATGGGTTCATACTGACAAGTCTACCTTAAAAAGTTGGAAAAGGCGAGAAGGATGTGGAGTAATTGTTATTCATTCTCATCAATATAAAATAAGAGGATTTGTTTCATGTTTTGAACTCAGGTAAGTCTGTTTTTGGAGGTTTTTCTTGGTATCAGCTATTCACTCTCACTTCTGAAGGCTTTTTTTTCAGCCAAAAGTAGGAAGCGCTTCACTGTCCATGAACAGTAAAATGAGGATTCAAAATCTGGAACAGATTATGTGCTAACTTTTTTTTTTTTTTTTTTCAAAACAGCATATTTTCTTACTTATCTCTAGTGGTATGTAGCCATGCAGATAGTTATAGTTTTATTTGTCTGGGTTTTTGTCTGGGTTTTCTGTCTCCACCCCAATACAATAGAATTGAGTGGAATTTCATTTGTGGTGCTCAAAGCGTTGAAAAATTAGTATCCAAAATCACACAGTAATGTTTGTTTCCAGAAACAAAAGTCGGAGGTTTCTCTGGATAAACCATAGACCTCACTGTCAAGTGTCAACAGTTTTTATTGGAACTATTTCTTCAGTCAAAAGTGTTTCCAAGGATAAAAAAGAAATGACATTGTTGTTGCTTTTCACTGCTTTGAACACCATAAACCAAAATCCATTAACTCTGTTGTATTGGAGACAGATATATCAAAAGTTGGGCAAATTAAACCAAAATTATCTAGATGGCTACATACCACTACAGATAAGTAAGAAAATATAGTGTTTTGAAAAAAAGTTAATAAATAATTTACTGAATCTGCTCCAGATTATGAGCATATGTTTTTAATTTTTCTGTTTCTGGACAATGAAACACTTCCTAATTATTGTTGGAAAAATAACCGTCAGATTTAAGAGGAAATAGATGATAGCGGGAACAAAAAGTGGTAAAAAAAAAAATGTTGTTTTGTATTTTGAGTGAACCCACCCTTTAAGCTGCAAAAGGGCGACCTCTGCATGTCAATATCCCTTCAAACTGGCCCTCAGACTTGACCCCTGGGTGAGACAGGAAAGAGATCTTTGTTCCCACCGGTCAGCTGGTAATGAAGTGGCCTCCAGCAGCTCCTCTCTCATGATCTCGGTGAGGACAAGTGCGGCGATCTGGATGTGGAGTAACAGTTTATTTCATTTTTCAGCGCCGATGAGATCTCAGCCGTTATCTGATGAAATTGAACAACCATTACTAAGCAAATAAAGCTCTTTTGAGCGTTCCCTAACAGAAATCCAGCACACCCCTGCTTTGTCTGCCGTTTTGAATTCATTGGCTCCCTCTCGACAAGATGATAGGAATAATCTCGCCAAGTGAGATTGACAGTTCATTTCAGAAATCAATATTTACAATTTACTTCTTTCAAAGTTCATTCTGGGAGAGGGCTCCATATTATCCACCTCCTAAATAAGCTGATCATATCTCCGCCAGCCCTGGAATGAGTTTCCTACCCAAAATGTGTCGGGGGTTTTTTTTTTTTTCCTCCTCTCCCCTCTCTCCCTCTCAGAAATCAATGTCTGCGTTTGTGCGCTTTAATCTGGCCTCTGATGACAGTAAATCTTTATCTGTTTCTGGGCGAGCAGCAGTGAATGGCTGACACCATTTCCCATCAGAACAAAGAGCTAGGCCTGTGTGGACTCTGGGAGATACATGGGGCTCTAATGTGGCTGGACATGTTTCAGCAGGGCCATTAATCAGAGAGGCTGACAGCCAGACCTGCTGTGGTTGTCTTCAGCCCAGAGTCCTGCACCTTTTCATCGGCCGCTCTAAGAAAACTGAGGAGCCCAGGCCAGGTGGATACAGATAAAAACCTGAAGTATGCTCTTGTGATCTCTGTCACAACGCGGGCCATGATATTTCTATCTCAAAAATAATATTTCTTTTGACTCAAAGAAGTATTTTAATCCCAGAATCAGATCTGAACAAAGGAAGGCACACGTGTCAAATGCAAGTTTCCATTAATGAAACTGAGCTTAATCACGGCAAAAGGGAATCTCAAAGCTTATATTAAAGCACACTTGTCCTTTTTCATGCAAGAACACATGAGAACTGCAGCTACATTTTATTCTAAATGTACTGATTTAGGATAGAAGAATGTAGAAAAGAAACATAAAAGCACAAAGCTGTGATAAGTGATGTCTTAAAGTTATGTTGGTACTTTATTTATTCATTTTTTGTTTGTTTATGGCCATTCATTTACTCACATTTTGTAATTATCTTTCGATAGTTTTCATCGTTAGTGGCCGAGTTCATTGTTCCTGCCCTGGATTCAAACTGCTTACCTACCCCTACAGAGAATTATCACCTGACGTGCAGATCTTCTCAGCTTTATAGCGAGTTTCATCTCATTGTTTAACTCTCCAGCTGCAACTTTACTGCTCTCATAGTGTCGTTTTCAGCAGCAGCAGACAGCTGTACACTACCTGCTCAGCACGAAACAACAAACACACACACACACATAGTGACTACCTGGTGAATGTAGTGGAGCATTTGGCGGCTAAAGAGCCAGATATTTCCCTCAGGAGTTGGTAGAGACCAAAAACAGAGCTAAAAGAGAGTGAATATTGGACTTACATTCACCAGGTGGACAGAAACACGACTCCAAATGAATGATAATGTTGCTCCGTAGCTGCTGGATGTGGAAATAGGCAACTTTTTGGTAACAAGTTTGACTTATCAGCTTTAAAGGTGATGATATGTCAGTAATGTGTTCACAACTTGTTTCCCCTGCCCCCAAGTGGCCAAAAAAAATCAGTTAATGCAGGTTTAAAGCAGATTTTGACACGTGATCCTCAAGATCAAGTAATAATCTTGAAGACCCACGATAAGGCCATGACGTTAGATGCTATTGTGCTCTAGTTTTCAATTAAACAAATACAAACCAGTTAACTTACAGAAAAGTTTGTCACTCTCTGGATGCTGGAGTTCTGGGGCTGTTGTCGGCTACTTTTTTTGGTATCTGATGTGCATTTACTCCTTTGAAATGAGACAATTTGAGAAGGATGAATTCTAAAGAAAAAGATGCTGACATTCATGTCAAAACTTTGATTAAATTCAAATATCTTTAACCACAATATAATAATAACACATTTAAAGTTATGGAAAAGTGTGGAGCCACACAACAAAAATAGGAGATGATCTGCACCATCCAACTGTTGCTGCTCCAACCCAGAAGCCTCCAGTGAAGCCCTGTGATGATTCATAACCTCCTCTGTATTAATAACACCACCTCCAGCACTGAAACAATGAACTGCAGTAATATTTATTATTCAGCAGATTTATGACGCCTCCACACATACCAAACAAGACTGAAGTAGTCCGCTTGCTCCATTCGCTCTCACTCCACAGGGAATTATTGGGTGGTAATCTATTGTTAAACAGCTTTTAGAGTGATGGATGAAAATGCCTGCAACCTACACACAATCAATTCATATCTAATTAACCCGTATTATTTATGACACTTTCAATAGGCGAGGTGGGAGTCTCAGGGGAGGGATAGAGAGCTCAGCTGCCACATAGGCGAATGAGAAACGGGAGAGGTTATCAGGGAATTATATCGATTAGCATAGAAGATCAAGAAATTAATAGCCCACCGGCGGGGGGGAGAAGTCAAGGTTGATTTAGCTGACAAAAACTTCCAATACACCAAAAACACACACAAAAGTCATTCATGGATGGATGTTCTGCAAAATATCTGCATATATTTCTGTTTGGAAACTGATTTAAAGACACATTAAACCTGCAAGTTGGTCAAAAAAATGTGCAGAGGGAACCAAAGAAACATCAATTCTTGTATAAGCCTGACATCTGCTGTTCAATTGAGGTTAAAACAGCCTGTGAGCAGCGTGAGAAAACATACTAGATGTTTAAATCTTGTCACATTGATCTGACAATAGTCTCCATTCATCCTTTTACTTTTGGTTTAAAAAAACCTCAAGAGCTGTAATGATATCAAAAACTAAGTGGATTGAGTCTTGAGGGATAAAACAGAAATTATTTTCTTCAAAAAAAGCAGCACAGTAATGAATGTGACCTTTTCATAAAATCATCTTTGAGGGACCAGCAGCCAAACCACCATTTCATCATTTCTCAGCTGTGGCACTGCCTCACTGTGACATTGCCAGTAATTCACTTTTCAGTTAATGGGATATAATATTGGCAGCATTTGAGTGCATTACATAACAGTCCTTCATGGAAAAGAGAGTTAAGTGAAATGAGATGTCAGACTTACTTCTGCGGTTGATTTATGGATCGAAAGTCAAATCGAGATATACCGAGAGATCATTTTTAAGTTTTGGTTATCTTCACACTGCAAAACATCACACAGGAATTTAATGGAATCAACTCATCTTTTGTTATTAACTTACGTTTATTAATTTCAAGGTAATTTCATCTTAAAATGTCTAGTTTTCATTTTCAGACCATTTCTGAGCTTATAAACATGTTCACTCAACTTGATAGAGAGATAAAGATCCCCTCCCTCTTACATGTATTAAGAAGAAAAATTAAGAAAAATACTCTGCTTAAAACTATAATTTTTGTCCAATATGGTTTTACCACCAAAAAAAAAGAGCACAATTTCCACTTTAAAATCTTTAAAATGACTTCAACTCCTCCTCACTCATTAACAAATCCCCTAATTTCTGAATATGCAAATAATGTTTATTTTAAAGTTTTAACTGCTGGACACAAGATGTCTCCCACTTCACTGAAAAGTCCATTTACCGGAGGCTTCAAGATGAATATTTTTTATAGTAATGAAAACGATATTAAGCATGATGGAGGTTAGTATCAAATTCAGTCCCAACACCTGTACACTTACCTTTACTTTGAGAGCAGCCTCACATGCTGACCTGTTAAATGAAAATCTGACTTGTCTCACTGGGAAATTGTAAAGGGAAAGCAAATCTGACTGTGACCTTTTTCATGAGTGAATATCAACTTAATACCTCACGATTATTGAACTTTATGTCTCTCACTGAGTTAACATACATTACATTTTCACAACTCATGAGATGACTAATTATTCAACAGTTAAGTCACATTTACAAGGCAACAGGGGAACTTACATTGCTAAGTTAAACCAGCTTAAAACTTGCATATTACATTTATTTTGCACATATTGTAAAAAAAAACTTGTGGATAAATGTGGATTTGTGGCATTGACCAACTTAACTCATTTGTACAAAAGGTCAGATTTCCTTGAGTTGTATCCCCTCCATCCACTCATCAGAGGCTTGTTCAAGTAACTCAACTAGCAGCCAGCGTTCACCTGTCATAAACATGGATGTGTCTCAAGTTTCCAGCAGATCATTGCTTACTAAGTAGCATTGTGATAGTGGGAAACATGGCATTATGGGGGTTTCAAATCAGGATATATTAAATTAAATGTTCACACCAAATGCTGAGACCAGAGAGATGAGCAGACAACCAAAGGAAATTCATTTCATTACACACAAACATACAAAACTCAGAAAATCACCAATGCAGCTCTCTTTCAACTTCAAACACAAACCTATTGTGACCTATGACTTCTATGACTTCCTGCCTATGTTTTTTTGGCACTTTCGTGAGCCAAATGATGACTTGGTCTTAGACCAATGGGTGTAGATGTCTCTGCACCATTTGTACATTTCTTAATTTCTGCTGTATGTGTGTGGTGTACTTTGCTCCCCCCCTTTCCTAATATTTCCAGATGTCTACTGTTTGTTATTCTAAGTGAAGAGGGGCTCTCTCAGCGTCAAATCATGGCTAGTCTAAATTTTTCTAAGGGGGAAGTACATGGAACTCTAAAACACTCTGTAGAAACTGGATCAGTTGTATCCAAATCTCGATCAGGCAGACCAAAAGTGGCCACACCATCAGAAGATCAACATACCAAACTTAGTTCCCCGAGAGATAGAAAAGAAACTTCATCACAAATACAGAATTTGCTGAATAAAGAACGCAAGACAGCAAAAGTGCTGTCAAAAGAAGGTTTGTCGTGGTCTCAGAGGAAGAGTAGCAGTTTCTAAACCACTTCTGAGGATTCAAACTGCAGCAGGACAATGACCCCAAACACACTCAAAGCTTTGCAAGAACTACTTGAAGCACCAAAGAAGACCAAGGAGTCCTGACTGTCATGGACTTTCCTCCACAGTCACCTGACTTCAACCCCATTGAACATTTATGGGGGCACTTGAAGACTGAGAAAGCCAAGCGCTCTGTGACATCACAAAAAGCTCTTTAGAAACATTGTCAAATCCTGCTGGGATAACATGGATCATCAGGTTTTACACAAACTTGTGGAGTCCATGCCAGCTCGAGTAAATGCTGTCATTAAAACAAAAGGGAAACATACTAAACATTCAAATTGTTAAGCTGGTATTATCATTTGTAATGAAAAAAAAATAGTCTTACATTTCAAACAAATGCAAAATAGAAGTATCTTGACTAGTGGTCTCAGACTTTTGGACCCACTGTGTGTATATACTGTATATACTACATATAGTTGTTCACAATGAACCTCAACTCTTGCAAATAAACAAGCAAGATTTATTTGTCTGTTTTTGTTACACTCACGCTAGCAAAGCCCTGGCGGTTCAGGTGGTTTGGTGTTAAATTTCCAACATCTGTCTTTGGAATCACGTTAAATTACAACAAATTAGTGTGAACTCTGATTAATTATGTCCCAGTGAGAGGCGTCATTTAGTCATTTCTCCCTAATTACAAGCAAACCACTGCTAACTGCGACCATTAAATACTGTTTCTCCAGTGATGTAGTGCTGTTTGTACGACTAGAAGTATGTATTACTGTAAGCTGAACAAGCAGCAGATGGTTTTTCATGTCAAACTGTAGTGAGATTGTTGGATCTGCATCTTTTAACTGTTCATTGGTATAAGACTGCAGTTTTTTAAGTGCTTATTGTTGCAAAATCATCAGGGACACCAGAGCAGAAAGGAACCATAAAAATACTTGTAAAATATATCTTCTTCTCTGTAGAAGTTTGCCAGCAAAATGTTTAATATGCTTATTTGGAGTTTCTGAAGTGATTTAAAAAATTAACTATCTAACTAACTATCAAATTAACCATTTTTTTCTTCCTGACTTTTCTACATGCATTAACTGTGACAAGTGGTGTTCAAATATACATTTTCATAAATTGACAGCACTTCGTTAATTGAACGCAACAACACCTGCTGATTAAATCACTGTTGACTCGGACTCTACAGTCACATAAAGACAGCTTCCTCTCCAGTGATCACAACAGTATTTACAGTCACTCTGCCTGTTTGCCTTCTTGTAGTAATAACAGGATGTCATGAGATTAAAATGAGAATAGGACACTTTTATGCAACCTGACTGCCAAAGTAGTCTACCTGCATTAAAGTGGCACCTCAACAGCACTGTTCTTTGCCATAAACCCCGTTTTCATGCATGAAATCCCCTCACACACCAAGCATAAAACGCAAAGACTCATATGCAAATCATGGAAATCCTTTCATTTCTTCTCTGAGGCAGTTTGAATGGCTAGGTTGCTCCCTTTTTCAGTATAATAATGACAGCAGGGGGTGGACGACATTGCAGAGAGAAGAGTGCAGCATCACCTGTTTGCAAAAGTCACCCTAATCAAATTCTGCCTTGGGGGTAGACAGGAAACAATATGTAATCTGTGCAATCATAAAGGTAAACCAGGTAAACCAGCTGCTCTGGCAAAACTGATTACATCTGAACGATCTGTACCATTTCTGAATTGTGGCTCATTGTAGTGTATGAGCTATGAAAAAAAGAGTCAGTTATTTATTTGTTTGTTACATCATTTATTCATCTCTTTGTATGTTTTATAAATTCACAAATACATTTATTTATTTATTTATTTGGGTTTTTATGCATTTCTTTGCATAAATTAAGAAAACAAAATCAGCACAAGTGAAAACATTCTACAGTGACGTTAACTGTACTGTAGGATCACAAACACAAAATCAAAGGTTCCCACCAATAGGAATACGGAAAAATCTGAGCACACAGTAGGTTTGAAGAATGTATCTACATGTGTGACTATGGGTGGAGTTATATTAAAGAGAGATTGCACAAAATTTGGCCCTCAGCTTCTTCTGCAGACATGGACTCTGATGAAAACAGACAGGAAACCACTAATGCAAATGACAGCAAGAGATCGACTTCACAGACTCGTTTTTTTTTTTTTTTCTGTTGTGAACAGTCTCTGGTAGCTCAGGTGTGAATCAGCGAGGGGCTTTATTTATCCTTTACCTTTTGTCTTTGGAGACAGAATGGTTATCTACAATGTCATTTAAATGCTGCATCATTATTTGCTCTCATGTACTGTACATGTACCTGATGTTCTCTAGTATTGAGCCAATGTATGTACATAGTAACTCATCCTACAGCTATACCAAACAATCAAAGCAGCGTCTGTGTGAAGTGAAAAGTGCCAGCGTAGATTATAGGTGAGTTCATTTCTATCAGGGCCACAATGAAGAGAAGTAATTGAATGCGTCGGTTTGAATCTGAAGGTGAATCTTTGTGAATCCAACTTTCTGTACTTTCTGTACAATAAGCATCTTTGCAAAGGTTCAGTCCATCTTGTTTTTGTCCTTGTCTTAGTGTCAGTTGGTTGGGAATTCACTGAAAAGTCTGTAGCCAGAGACCACAAACCACATAACACATGAAATATTTGGTATTGGCTGCAGCAGTGAGACCTTACAACTCTATAAAATTACTGAACTGAGTCTTTGCTCAAATGTGTCTCAGCAAGAAACTCAATTTCAAAACGTTAACTTCCAATTCAAACTGTGCCTTTATGATAAAACAGCATGGCTAATGTAATAAACCGATTTTGATTTACCACAGATATATTGGTATTGATGTGTCAGCCAGTCAGTAAATAGAAAAATTGCAGTATAGAAAAAGCCCAGTTTCTGTTGGAGTTACATCCATTTTGGACAGCTCACAAATTACACCCAATGCCAACAGTGCAAATGCAGGAAGTAGTGTGCCTTTTATGTAGCAGAGCTTGAGGTGGTGGATGGGTGTGTAGTGCATCTGAGGAGAGGAGACTTGAGGTTGCATCCCAATACGGACCTGCGATTAATGTTTGTCTTTTTGTTACCTATAAAGATGACTTTTCCTGACCAAGTGTTTCAGTTGCCGAACCTTAACCATACTGTAGTTACCCTGCAGGGATATTGCAGAAAGCAAGAATTTGCAGTGTTGACATAGGATGTAAAAAAAAATATTGGAAATTTAAAACAGTGTTGCCATTACATTGTTTGTCCACCAGAGGGCACTGACAAGTTTATTTTTTAAATGTAAAATGTCCTGCTCTGTAGATTTTGATCACAACTCTGTTGTAAACAAAGTTAAGGGATCCTCCTCAAAAATGGTGATTGGTTATGTTTCTCCTGTATCTATTTGAAGGTACAAATTATAAATTCTTAAATGAATAGTTCAACATTTTAGGAAACACGCATTTTTGTGAGAGTGATATGACAATATCGATACCATGCTCATGATGTTACAACATGTGGTCTATGTGGGGAGCAGAAACTTCCTGGTCTCCAGTCTCCAACTGGTCCCACCCAATTAATAGTCATAACCATCTTGCTATTTTGGAACCAGAAGTGACCATATTTGGACGAAAGGGTGGAGCTGACCCTAACGCTAGCATTAGCTGCTAGCTTGGTTATCATGGTGCATTTATAGTCTGTGGTAACCTGTGATATTGCTAATGCTAAAGCTAATTTTGGCTAGCGAAAAATAGACTTAAAACAAAATGTACGTACCGGAAAACTGAACAGCCTCCAGCTATCCAACAGACTCCTTAGAGGGTCTTTTAGTACAACCAAATGTTGAACAAGACTTTTTTAGGCGACCAAAACTTTCATGAACTGAAACACACTAAAATAGCGACAGCTACGCCTATACTCCTACTCTAATCTGGGGTTATGTTACCAACGTTGGCGCTGTGGTAGCGACTTGTCAATCACATCATAGCCATGCTGTAAAGCATACCCTGCTTGATTTTACTCTAAATGGGACCATAATTTACAAAATGAACATCATGCTGTATTGAAGGAGACTTAAAACTGGTGATTGAGGCCATAAGTGGAGTCATTTTCTAATAGACTTCCATACAATTGGACTTCTTTTTGCAACCAGTGGAGTCGCCCCCTGCTGGCCGTTAGAGAGAATGCAAATTAAAGTCACTTCCTCATTGGTCTCATTTTTCAGACCCAGAGCTTTCTGCTTGATTGTATCTCACTCAGCTGCATATTTTTGCCCTCTGTTGTGGCTTCCTGTTTGACCAGGAAACGAGTCGATCTTTCATGAAATTTATAACATTACAAACGCGAGTACCTGTACTAAGTCAAATGTGATGGCACTGAGCAGTTCAAATTATTTCTAACATACCAGTACTTCATTTTGGTGAATACTGGCCCAATTCTATCATCAATTAAAAATCCAGTTTCAGTCGAGCCTGACACAGATCAAAGAGGATTCTCTCAACAGTGACATCAAAGCATTTTACCGATCTGAGAGTCATGACCTTTGTAAGTCACGCTGACGTTAGTGGATGGCGCCGCCTCCATTCTGCTGCGGAGATCCCTTGTGTCGTTCAGAGGACACTCGCTGGGTGCCCGGCAATAGAAAACCTGCTTGTAGGAGTTCCTGAAGTTCTCTGACAGGAAGGCGTAGATGATGGGGTTGACGGAGGAGTTGCTGTAGGCCAAGCAGTGAGCCACCATCCTGAACACAAAGGATGCCTGGTTGAGGGGAAAAGAGCCAAACTCCACCCACAGGTGGACAATGTGGTGAGGCAACCAAGACAGACAGAAGACCACCACCACCACGAAGACGGTCTGGGCTGTCTGTGGAGGGGAGCACAGAGGAGATAATGATTGGTTTTAACATGTCACGTGATCAGATATAACTAGAAGACACAGAGGTATTTGTGGATAGTCAGGTAGATAAGTGAGATAGATGACACTGGACTATTTGTTGCACTGTTGCATGTTGACTATGCTGCCATCATGAGAAAGACAGTGGACTTCTTACATTACAGACTTATTATACAGACATATTCAGTGGTGTAGTGCAGAGTATTTAATACAGAGTGTAGCCGTTTTTCTTCAGAGAACAATGGCTGCGTTTACATCTAAATGAACACTAACTATACAGATTATACTGTATCTGCTCCACCACGAAAGCATCAGTCATTACAGGAGAACATTTAGTCTCCTGTAATGACTGATGCTTTTTTCAGTCTCTCCATTGAATTTAATATATTCTAGTCATTTGATGTACTTTACTGTAAATTGAATTTCAGATTTGGATTAGCAAATTAAGACAAAATTAAATGCTTCCACTCACCTTCTTTTTGGAGAGCTCTGATTTTTTGGAGACATTCTTCAGTTTTTTGTGCAGATGGTTTAAAACCTGCAAGAGACAGATTACTGTAAGATTCATTATGATGTCAGAGACTTGATTAGTTCATGTTTTGCTCATCTTTATCTTTCTTTCCTAGTTTTTCAATTGCAACATTTGAATAAGACCTTACATTTTACTTTAAAATAACAGAACCTGCTATCAGAGTTAATCTAACACTTTTATATATTGAAGGCACATCATGGATCCAAGTCAGCTGATTTAACAGAGAATATTTCAGTCAACATTTGTCAGTTTCAAATCATCATTGCTGAAAAGTCAACATTTTTGCACTAGAGGGGGGAAAAAGGATTAAAGCTACAAATTGGCATCATGTTTAACTTTGATGCACATTTACATTTTTTTGTATTTCATGAATTTGTTCTAAACTGTAAAATCAGTCATGAACACTGAAGATTGCACGCGCATACATTCATTCTGATTCATGCACCTTTGCATAGCAGACAGATATCAAAGTGAGAGGCAAGAGGTATCCGAAAACAAAGGTGCACATCACGTAGACTTTTCTCTGCTGATCAGGCCAAACCTCCCAGCAGAAGGTGTTGTTATCCTCCCTCTCCACAATGCTCTGGTAGTGCGCAACGGGAGCTGCCATAACCAGAGACAAGATCCAGATCAGCACCACTCCGAACATGGCATGCCTCCCCACCCGGATCGACGAGGATTTCCTGGCGTGGACGATGGCCACGTAACGGTCCACGGACATTGCCGAGAGGGTGAAAATACTGACCAGCATGGACACGGTAAAGAAGTAGTGGATGAACTTGCAGATAAAAGCTCCCAGCACCCATGTGGGGAGCATGTAGATGGTGGACTGGAAGGGGACGCAGAAGAGGAGGTAGGACAGGTCCGCCACGCTCAGGTTGAGGATGAAGATGTTGGTTGTGCTCCTCGGTTGTCCTGGTTTACTGCGCGCCAGCACGGTGATCACCATGGTGTTCCCAAGCACCCCGAGGATGAAAATAAGTCCAAATATCAGAAGAGAAATAAAGTTATCCACTCCCATCTCTAGTGTAAGTTTGGCTGGCAGCCTCACTGTGTTGGTGTTGAAAGACTGACTTTGGTTCTCCACCTGTAACTCCATCTTTTCCCCACTATGCAAGAAAAGTTACATGTTGATACAAAAGATGCATATCCTGCACACGAAGCTCAGGTTGAGGGTGGATTTTCTCTTGAATAAAGGTAGGATGGAGCTCATGCATGTGCAGACTGCTCCCTGCCTTCCTAGGCAACGTCACCATGCTGTGCGCATCTGATCCCACCAATACCTTTCCACTGTTTCCAGTGACCTCCAGCCACTGCTAGTGAGATGGGAATAAACAGAAAACCTCTGATACACTGCTGAAATGGTTCATAACAACAAGACAGCTCACCAAGCAGTCAATGTTATTTTGTAAAAACAATTAAATTAACATTTAGATGTTGACATATAATGAAATAATAACATGCAGTATGTTAAAAAAATGCATTTTAACGTATAGAAGGACATATAGCTTATTTTCCAATGCATGCAAATATATTATCATTGTTTTCTCTTCATGAATGTGTTAAAAAACATAATGTATAATACATTCAGATATGGTAAATATGTGGCAATTCCTTTTACAAGATATGCAAAGTAGCAATAGTTAATGTATTCTGCAATATGTTATAAGAATATGAATTCAATGCATTGTCAGTTAGTACATGCATATTAGATAACCATATACATAAACATAAGGATATGATGAGATTTCCCACCACCATCCCCCCAACTGCCAATCAATGATGTGTATAAGCTCTTGCTCTGAGTTGCTTCAAGATACTGATTTACATCTTTATAATTCATGAAACTGTTGGATTATTTCACACAAAGAAAATGTAAGAATCCAAAAGTGCGTCATTGAATGATTCAATATATCACTTTTTCTGCAGTGTGAATGAATCTGTCAGTCAAGATTAACTCGAGGTCTTAACTAAATTAAATCAAATTTGAGGTTTTGATTAATATCTTACGCCGCACTGTAACTTTTATTCTCCTGTTTTAACTCTTATTCTATTCTATCTTATTTTTAATTTAACACTTTTTAATTGTATTTAAATGCCTTTCTATGTTGCCTTGTGTTGCTTTTACATTCAGTCTCGATGCTGTTTATGTTCTATGTAAAGCACTTTGAATTGCATTGTTGTTGAAATGTGCTGTACAAATAAATTTGCCTTAACTCGTCTTAACTTTTCCAAGAGTCCGTGTCAGTAATAATAAATTTGCCATCTTGTTGTCTGAATCAGTAAGTCATTAATCATTCATGTCATATTTGTATATTATTTTACATATTATGCTTCATTATCATGCATTCAGTATATTCAGTATACATACTAATCTATATATATAGTAAATAATAATGATAAACTGTAGTTGTATAGCATATTGCACAAAAAACGTATATAGAACATTTAAATAAATGAAAAGGTTGGAAACGAACCATAAAATACACTAAAACTGAGTAAAAATAAATGCAATATTGCAGTGAGATGCAGTACTATCAGTATACTTATTGCTTATACGTATCAATGACAGTTGATACGTAAAAGCAAGATTGAAAATGTCTTCAGATGTTTCTTAAAGGAATTCACAGAAGCTGCATGTCAGATATTTATAGGCAGGCTAAACTACAGTATAGTTAAATATTTACTCCAAATGTACTGTATCTATTATGCCACTTTGATCTTGATTATCAGAAAACTGTTTCTTTTGCTATCTGTATATTTTTATCTGTGTCTTGTGTCTGTCTACCTTTCTGGTCTTCCTCTTATGCTGCTAATAATGTAATGCCAAGTCTTCCACCTGAGATCAATATAGTTAGATCTGACTAATAAAGTGGTGGATCTTTCATTTATAATCCTTATTTATGAATTTTTAGTGGTCTATGCCCAGACAAATAATTATCATACATATCAAATTTTGTCACATTTCCTATAGTGAGACTTCAAGTTACAATCTGCACAGTAATACAACATCCTCTATCTTTAGATTCAAATACAGAAAAGCTCCCTAAAAACCCTTTAACAAGGGAAACAATGGGAGAAACTTCAGGAGGAGCAGCAGAGGAGGAACCTTCTTCCAGGACAGACAGACATGCAATAGATGTGTGTGCAGGATAGATCAGCATAGGAAAATTACAGAAATACAACATGGACTTCAAAGGGGAGATCAAGATTAGTTTATTTGTCATGGTTAGTGCTATTCAGCCTGTAGAAACAGTTGTATAATTTCCTCTGTGGCTCCGCAGAAGCTTTGTCAAGTCTGAAAAAGTTACTCAAGTGACACATTTATAGCAGAAAGCCTGTGTTCATAAGACATGTGTGTTTACCAGGCAGGGAGGGTCCTATTAAAGATGCTGTTGAGTTGCATTATGGGAAGTGTAGGAGCCAGGATTATTGGAGTTTGACCCACACTAGGGACCAAAACTCAGAATATCTTGGCTCTTTTTTTGTTTTTTGACCATTGAAAATAATATTTTGGACAAGTAGCCAAACTTTATGGAAGTGAATCCTTCTAAAATTGCCATTGTTATTTTTATAAAGAGTCAAAGATTATCATATATGTGAAAGTACACAGACAAAGCAGGAAAATGGTTTAAGGTTACGCCAACATTTTTCTAATTTTACATCGATCGTCCTCAGACCTTCTGTCTGTGTTATTGATCTGCGGTGACCACGTCTGGATATAGCTGTATTATCATTATGCAAGCATGTGAGTCCCGGACAGACCAATGCTGAGAGATCTGCCTGGGGGATAACCATCTGGAAATAACAACAGAGATGATGCACATGCTATGTAATCTGAGAGCAGAGGCTGATGTTATCTCAGGGGCCACTTGTCCTCAGGGCGAGTGCGCTCATTTGAAGCTTTTATTGTTTATACGTCTGGTTAATTTGTTGTTGTGTTAACCAGGTAACTTCCACAAATTAAATATGACATATGATGTACTTTTCGATGCAAAAAACCTGACGATGGCAAACATTTAGGTGATGATGGTAATCATATTGATGATGATGATGAAGACAATTAGGGGTGTTTGTGACCAATTCTCCCACTTAGCCCTTCTGAAAATGAATAGCAGTCATTATATCACTTTTTTATCACTGGGGTTATTATACTTTGGGGAGCATGGCGGTTGTTTTGTAATTGGTTTCTCAGCTCATGTCCTGAAACAGCCTTAAGTTTCCATGGCGACTCTTTACTCCCATCGACCGAGATGTTATCCCTCTTTCTGCTGCGGAGAAGAAAGGCGCGCTGAACCAATTTTCCATTCTGAAAAAAAAAGAGAAATATATCAATTATTCCTCTGGGATGTTGATGGTGAAAGTGAAAAGAAAATGTGACATTTGTTTTCTGAGGAAAAGAACCAGCAAAAACTGTCCTATTACATTCCAGGCGCTGTCCATAGCGATGAGTCATTTCAGCACCACGGACAGTTCATCTGTAAACCTGCAAAACCCATCCAGTTAAATTTACTGTCGACCACAGAAACATGATTTTCTACCTTTGTTGTAGAGTTTGATCCCAAAGTGTAATAGTGAAGGGAACAGTGGTCAACATGAAATAGACCCTCAGAAAGCCTGGAAGTTGTTTTAATCTTATTTTGACATTTTACACAATCTCCTTTATAGGTAAACTTTTACTGTTGGCTGAATAAATGATTTGACAGACTATTTGTATCTAAAACAATATTAGAGTCTCTCAGGGGCCCACCTCCCCCTGAGAGGTGCACATGGTTTAGTCCACTCCTGCAGTAAGGTGGACAAAAATGGTTTTGATCTCCACCTTTGTCTTATTCACAGAGTACATTGAAGACCTACAAAACCATGACAGCAATGGTTCTTTATAATCACCTCATAGTGAAAGCTTCACACAGTAATTACAATATGTTGAGATAAAAAAAAATGCATTATGAATACTGCACTACTGATTTCCCTTATAACACATACAGATGTGTGTTTATTTGTGACAATGGCTGTAGTAAAAAGGGGGGCACTGAGGCTGTATATGGCTCAGATTTTTGTGCTGCTCCACTGATCCCAAACATCGTTATCTAATTTTAAAGATTTTCTGTACTGTCTTTGTTTGAACCTGTAATTTATTTCCTGAATGCTTTTGTTTCCTGGACAAATCACCAATTAATGTGTGAACTAGAATACAAACTCAATAAACAATTAACTGTTGAAGTGAAAACAATATTAATTAAGTGTGCATGTATTTTGATGTTAATTATTTTACTTGCTACAATTAATATTAAGCCAGTATTATATATTTATTCAGATCTCCATTATCTGTCACCAGAGCAACAGCTATTCATATCATCTACAGTAAATATGTAAATCAGTCTTATTAACAAATAAAATATGAAAATGTGAAAATAACATTACAAATATACACATATTTAATGCTTTTACTTTATTTACATACATTTATTTACAAACTAGTTTCTATTCCACAGAACTTTAATGATGCAGAGACGTGGTTGGCCCACAAGCAACAGCATAATCCATGTTTTGTGTTCCTATTGCAGTCTTATGTTCAGATATGTCTTTAAAATTCTTTTTGTTTGTCTGACATAAACAAGACAACAGGAACATTTCAGCATATAAACAACACATGTGTGCTGCTGTGGTAAATGAAGGATTTAATGGAGTATTTTTTACCAGTACGTGGATGTGTAAAGTACTTGGTGTCCGACGAGTTAGAACATTGTGCCCAGGTTGATTAGACAGCCAGGAGAAAGCGTTAAGTGGTTTTCTAGTGTCAGAATGAATCAGTGTGTCTCTCAGATTGCGGCAGCGTTTAAACGTAATCAGCAGAGACACACGGCTGATGTCATGGGTCACTTTTGAGGACTTTCCAATGTTGAAGGATAATATATTTGACCCTGCCTGCCACAGGAAAGTACTCAGTAGAGAAAGTGATCCGTGAGGAAGTAGTAGTAGCTCTAGTTTTCTTAACTTACAGAGATTTCCTCCCTGTATGTAGGAGCCTCTGAAAAGGCTGAAGAGATATTTAATATCAGCAGCTTTAGACTGGAAATCTGTAGCAGTACTGCAGTTTCTGCACAATCTCAAGAATTGACCAGTAGGAATGTTTTGAACTTGTTGTTTTGGATGGTTAATCTCAGCTTTTAGAAGAGTGTTTCTGCTTAAGGGTTTATAATAGATTGTAATCTCAATTGTACTGTTGTTTCCCATGTAAAGGTCTAGATAGTGGACTAAGGTTTCATGCTGTTCCATAGTGAAAGAAAGATCGTTGATAGTAGTATTTATGTATTTCAGAATATCAGACAGCTCTTTTCTATCATCTATTATGACCACAATATCATCAATGTGTCTTTTCTACAAAGCAATCTATGACAAAAATGTGTTTCGGAGTGAGTTATGAATGAATTTCTCTTCCCATAGACCCGTAACGAGACAAGCACAGGATGGGGCAACAGCACTGCTCATAGCTGTGCCACGGGACTGCAAGTAATACGAATCCAGAAGCTTAAAGAGGTTCATGGTGAGAATCATTTCTGACAGTGTAAGTAGGAATTCATTAGGAGGTAAAATTCCCATCTGGACGTTTGCTGAGGTAATGAGTGAGAGCATCAAGACCTATTTAATGAGGTGTGTATGTGTACATGGTCTGCACATCAAAAGTTTCCAAGATATCAGCTCATTCATATTTGAACTCTTTAATAGTTTTTAGTATATCAGCAGTGTCCCTGAGGAAGGAAAAGAGGCTTGAAACAAATTTCCTAGTGAAGAAGTCTCTGCTCCATAGAGAGACGTATGAGACTCACACCCTGAACACAGTGGAGCCCTCTGGCATTAACGAAGAAATGAATTTGTCATGTTTCCTTTAATTTGTCACACTCGACAGATGTTTGTACCTGTACTTTTTGCACTTTTATCTTTGTAACTTTAATAGAGGTCTGTGTTCTCTCGGCCTTTTGTTTCTGACATAGTGTTAGCCCTCTGGCATAAATGAAGAACTGAATTTGTCATGTTTCCTCTTATTTCTTACACATGATGGATGGTAGTACCTGTACTTTTTGTGCTTTTATCTTTGTAACTTTAAGAGAAGTCTGTGTTATTTTGTTTCTGACATGATGTTAGCCCTCTGGCATAAATGAAGAACTGAATTTGTCATGTTTCCTCTAATTTCTCACACATGATGGATGGTAGTACCTGTACTTTTTTAACTTTAAGAGAGATCTGAGTTATTTTGTTTCTGACATGATGTTAGGAAATGTGGCACTTGGAAACCAACTATGGCAACTCCAACTCCACCTTTTGATTCATTAACCAATCGATTTGAAACCCAGTTCAACCAGTTATCCAACCTGGTCTAGATTGATTATATATGTTGTTTGCTGCATATCTTTGTCCACTTTGACTCTGATGAAGACACAGTAGTGTTGAAACATTAGTCTGTTTGCACAGTTAAAGGTTGTGAATTACTCTATGTGCTCCAGTCAACTTTTTCCTTCTCTGTTACTATTACTTTTGCACAAATATTTGTACAATTATATAGTCTAAGGTACTATAAAGTATCTGTGTAGATTTTTAATGGCATCTCTCTAATTTCTGTAAATTCATATTTTATTTTTATTACATTCAAACAGTCTTTTCGATGTCTTCTCTTACTGTCTGTTGCTACAAAATGTGCATGTTTTGCCTCTTCTTGTCTTAACTTTTACACATCATAATGTGTGTTACTCCATAATTCATGCTTACTCTGCATATAAGACATCTACTGCAAGAAGAAGGAACCTTCCTGTGTTACTATTCCTGGGTTTTCTCCCCTATGTTTTCCTGATAAACTGTGTTTTCTTCTCCTTACCTGAATCTAGGGTCTAAGGATAGAGCATCTTGTGTCCCTCTGAGACACATTTGTGATTTTGGTGTATATAAATAACACAATTTGCCTTGACTTAACAAAGGAATCTTTTATTTTTTCATTTGTTACCACAGTAAGAGGTGAGAAAGAGGAGAATCCAAAAGAATCCATTAAAGCTCTTTGTTTCAATAGACACTAATGACCTCCTGAAGAACAGAATCATGAGCGAGTGACGTTCGAAGCCTTCTACTCAATTTCTGTTTCAGCTTTCATTCACAGTGATATCATGATATCATACCAGAGAAACCAGTGTCACTGCATCATCTCACCCCCCCCACCACTTTGATCTTTCTTTTTTCTCCCAACCTTATTAGAGACATAAAGAGATAAGCTGCTCTGGACCCTGTTGCTCCTCCTCTCAGGTGGATAGCCCTTTAGTTCAGACCAGAGTCAGACCTGTTGTTACCATGACACTGAGTCATGAGAGGAGACCACAGCAACAGCACATCCATTTACCCCAATAATTTGAAATAGCTGGGAGCTACAGATTGTTATTTGGGTGATTTACTGTTGACAGACTGTGCTGTTTGTTCCGTTTTGTTTTGCTCAGTCTTTTGCCTTTTCTCTCTTCTTTTTTTTTTTTTTTTACCTGTTTTTCACACAGTAAATGTTTAGATAATGAAGGTTGTTATGAGTCTGGGAGATGCAGAGGAAGTACTTTTTGTTTTCAAGGTGGCTGAAAAAAATGTCTTCCTAGAAGTCAGTCCCTTTCTGCCTATAGACCCCTTTAAACACACCTCCGTCTAACATCTGTCTGCGTCCTTTCATTTAATATTATTCTTCCTTTTTGAAAATGCTGACACTTATTGATCCACCTTCCTCTGTCTTTTCTTTTTCATTTTTTTTATTGCACGTACATGCTTTACTTTTTGTAAAAGCAAATTCACATCATCCTCACACACACACATACAGGCAAGGAAGGAAAACAATTCCATATCTTCTCATAACAAACCAGACATACATCACAACTAATCATGAATTTCTGCACCTTGAATCCATTAAAGAGTTTAGATAACACATTGACTGTGTCACTAAGACCGCATTTGACCACCCAAGAAATGTTGTTATATCATGTCTTTCTATGCTAAAACACTTTTTGTGTTTTGTCTTGCTTAACCAATAAAAAAAAACATCTTCAATGACTGAAAACTGAAGTGGTGTAAGACAAAGTCTCAAACTTTTTTGTTTTAATATACTCGTTATTTTTCACATTGTGGACTACTGGATATCATGTATACAGTATAATGCAACTTTTTGCTGAGATTGTAAGTCAGAGGTGTTGATTATAATAAGGCTGAATTAACACCTCTCTGACACAGTCGCAGTGGAACAAAGTAAGTGTTAACTGTGGGGCTTTTGAAGTTCATTACATCGACCAGCTGTACTTTCATGCAGCGCAGTTCCTCACACAGTAGAGGGAGTCGGGGAGGTTTGCCTCTGCACTCGTGTCATTACAATGTGATTAATCTCTCTTGAGTGACACTCTGTCAAGTACAAAGACAAACAAATCAGATATTTGTCTGGATCCAGAGGAAATGTCTTGTTAAACTTGTATTTGTTCTGATAAATGTGTTGAACATGTGTGCTCAGTGTCAGCAGCAAGACAGTCGCACTGAGAGCTGCTGCTGAACTGAAGCAAATGCAGCTGAAGCTTGTTGACTAAGTCACACATAACCGGATCTATATTCTCCACACGCAACATGCTGAAGGAACAAACATCCAGTGTTCATAAAGACTTAAAGTGAATTATTAATTTGTACTGGGAACAGGCTATTTTCACAAACAGCATCTTAAGTTAAAGTCAACCTGCTTGTTTTAAATGTCAAACACACCTTCAGTTGAAAGATTCATAGCAGCAGCGTGTCCTCAGATGTGACTGGATATACAGTAAATAAATACATAATGCACTGTGTTCTTTAATGAAAGAGAAAAGGACAAGCTTGGTGTATTTTATGGATGCTGTTCCTGGTTACTTAACCAGCTGTTTCTGTCTTACCAGCGGATGCAATAATTGTTTAACAAGAAGTAGCTCAACTTATGTTTTTCCTTCAGGGAGCGCGATTGAAAAAAAAAACAAGCAGTTTTTTTAGGAAAAGGAGGTTGTCCACACACTAAAATTTGCAAGCTCCCAAATTTTTTATTGATGCATTGTTTTAACCTACTTATTTATTAATTTATGTATTAGTTTATTCATAATGGACAAGGCAGATTAATCAACACTGACATTTTAAAGAAGACATATCAAGGACATTTCCAGGTTTATATTTATATTCTGAGGCTCTACTGGAAATATCTTTGCATGATTTACAGTTCAACAAAACTCCTTATTTATCTCATACTGGTCCTCTGTCTGTCTGAAACAGGCCGTCATAGCTCTCGTCTCTTTAAGGCCCCCCCCCCTCCCGATGAGCCCACTTTGTTCTGATTGGTCAGCACCCAGAAGCTTCCGACACTTCCGGAGGCTACGTAAGCAAACAGTAGAAGTAGGATTTCACTTCCTTTTTTCCGTTCTTTACTCGAAACGGAAACTTCTCAAATACATCCATACATGTACAAGCCCAAATCCGATTTGGAATATGCGAGTTGACAACGTGAACAACCCGTGGAACAACCTTAGCAACAAAGGCTAACGAACAGACGGCCATTTGTAGACATGTGAAAACAATCTAATGTCCCCATGAGGATTTGGAACTTTGACCATGTTTAACATAGACATTTGACATCATAACTGTTTAAAAATAACAGAAAACCAGAAAAAGCATGATATGTCCCCTGTAACAACATCAGTGCAGGTGTGCCGGGGTTAGCTCATCAGCTAATTTGCACTCGTGGTCCCAATATGACTAAAAATTGACAAATGGATAAAAGACTTCATACATAGTAGAGTCGCAATCAAAATAAGACATACAAGATCTTACATGTTACAAAGTAACCCGCATTGCAAAAAACACGTCTATCTATCTATCTATCTATCTGTCTATCCATCTATCTATCTATCTATCTATCTATCTATCTATCTATCTATCTATACATGTATCTATATGTGTATCTATCTATCTATGACGTCAGGTTTGGTACTTAGAGAAGAGAGTAGCTATCAAAAGCAGTGACGCCATTTGTCAAAGCGTTGAAATGCGTCAAAATTGTCCTTCAGACAGAATAAATCAATCCGACCCTGAAAGCCACACTTTGACAAAAACAGGGAGTTGTTTTTTTTTTTTCTTCCACTGACAGATCTTCTGTCTCTGAAGTAATAAATTTCTCATGAAAGCTTTTAAGCCTTGAAATCTGTTGAAAATTGCTTTTCATAAGCAGACTGTTGA
Organism: Thunnus thynnus; assembly: GCF_963924715.1. NCBI lineage: Eukaryota > Metazoa > Chordata > Actinopteri > Scombriformes > Scombridae > Thunnus > Thunnus thynnus. Next base: position 9,178,776 of record NC_089531.1, read on the forward strand.
GGTGTCGAAGTGCTTTGTTCTGCTCTCTCAGAAGTTAAATTGTGCTACATTACAGTTACTGACTTCAACCGTAAGAAGCCTTTGTGTTGTTGTGTCTCTGTCACCCTGGATGACCTCTTCGTATCGCATCCAGTCACTGTAGCCTATAGATGACAGCATGGCTATGATGCTCAACAGCTGATGTCACCATCCAGTGGACGCTCAGGCTAAGAAAAGGCTCCTTGCTTCCTCCTTTCAATGAAACAATATCTAATTGTTTGTCATTTTACATTTTGCATTTGATAAATCTTCATAAATAAACAACGGGTGCCTTTGGTGTTAATATGCTGTTCAAAAACCTGATGGATTGCAGAGGCATTTTGTGTCTTCATTGTCTTTGAAAATTCCCATTGTTTGAACTAATAGGATCAGCTGTAAGATGTGAATGTCTTTTTTTTCCCCTGCAGTGCGTCCTCACAGCGATCCTTTTGGCTGGTAAACAACTCGATGCAAATGTCTTGGTGGTCGAAAGCCAATGATTCCATCAACATTTGGCAGGAGTCGCGGCACAGGGCTCTAGCATAATGCTGTCATTTGTTTAGCATCTCAACAATATCGTGCTCTCTTGTTTCAAACCGAGGACCAGAGGATATTTTTTAGCCGCTGCTGTAAATAAAGGATTTCTACAAACGGGAGAGCAAGAGAGAAATGGCTTTTATGGCAGTTTATGATTTTGCCATACAGTAAATGTTTGTTGTTTCAAGAAAAAGAAGAGATCTTCTGTAATTCATTGTTTTAGTTTGCTTTAAGAGAGTTTTTGCCAGTTCTCTGTCTTTGCATCCAAATAAAACCCTAAAACTTGATCACTGCAAATTGGTGTAATTTCAGGCATTTTGGGGTAATATGGGTATCACAGCTGTCATCTTTGGCAGCCATCTAAAAGATGATCACAAGAGTCAGTTCAAAGTTAGAAGTATGATATCATTTGGTACATATTTCTAAAACCATAAAAAAACAACATTATAAGCTACTCATAAATTGCCAAAAATCTTTGTGGCTTGTGTTTTCCATTGTATTTTGTGATGTTACAGTTATAAATGATACTGAGTTGTAAATCGATTTTGGTCCAAATGCTTTGCAGCACTTTTTCCAAAGATAAATGGTTGTCTGATCCATCGGAGGGGTCTTCCCGATGAATTACGAGACTGAAAGAGTCATGCTGGAGGAGGATGAACACCAGCCAAAGGGATTTTTCACATCATGGCAAACCAAAAGTTGGGTTTATGGCTTCAGTCATTCAGTCACAATGGACAGTTTTTAAAAAGAGGATCAAAACCGATGCAGCAGCACCAGAGATATCAGCTGTGTCCCATTCAAAATCCATACTACACTCTATTACTAAGCAGGCTTTTACTATATAGTATATACTGGAGAATTGACTTGATTTTTGAGTGTGCTGTGATGGATTCTCCCACAATGCAATGCACAGCTTTAGAAAATTAAAAGTAATAGAGAATGCTCCAGGGAAATAACTATTGAATTGTAAAAAACAACTTTGCACAGCACAATTATTGCATAATTTCCTGCTGTTATAAAGAGATGCATTGGGTTGACTTCTTGTATACTATTGCAAAAACAGCATACTATGAAGATTAGTTTAGACTGTATACAGTGAGTAGGTAGTATGGCTCTGTGGCACAGCGATTGTCAAAACCTACATTGCCCACAATGCAACTCGACCACGGATAATTTATTCAGAAATTCAAGTGTGTTATGCTAGAAGCTCATGTGGAGATGAGGATCAGTCTACAGAGGTCTAGTAAGCTCACTTCTTTCTGACTCAACACGTCCAGATTTTTTTCCCATTTTCAAACACCTTAAACACCAACCGAAGCTGACTGATGTGACGTCACTTGAGGCAATTTATCAGATACTTTTGCACAGCTCCATCTGGAGCCACAAAATTTTTTATACCACTTTGACGACTCTGAAGTGTAAAATCAGTGTTCCACTTTAATAAAGTCATTACTCACAGCTTTGCGGAGTGTGCCAGAGTTTTGGTTTATAAAACAAGACAGAATCTAGAACCAAGACCCTCTTACAAGTTCATGGGAAGCTCCAGGTTACAGGTTGTTCAGCTGCTGTAGAGGAAAATAGTAGAAAATGAGCACTAAACATTCAATAGTAAATAAGAGCGTCAGGTGCAAGACTATTTAAAGTCTAATGTTTGTCATTTCCATCCAATTAAACTCCCAACCAAATGTTTAATTTACCATTTTAATCGAACCTTCTCTCTGTGTTTCTTCACTAATTCCTCTGCGTCGCAGCCTTAACACCTGTGAAATGACGTGCAAATGAGTTTTTCTCACAGAAATTCACACCGTCCTTTGATTATCACACAACATGTGGCACCGGCAGAGATTAAAGTCATCCACAGTCATGCATATTCATTAGCTTCACTGATGTGTTTTCAAAAATTTCTTGCACTTGGGTATGATAATGGCCTGTTATGCACCTGGCAGAGGGCAGGGGCTACAGGTGAGCATCCTGGATCCTGGATCGGAAAAAGGATGTTCAGTAAATCTCTTGAGTTACGATGCCTTTCTCATCAGAGTTAAAACCAGAAAATCTCTCAGAATAGAAAGCAGATCACACACGCTCGTGATTCATCGTTTTTTGAACAAATGTAGACATTGTTAGTGTGTTCTACGTCTGCTCCATAAGAACATGACTGAAACATATTGGTAGGCAAACCATGATCACTGAATACAAGCTGCTTCAGAGAATACCTGTTGACTTTATCTGTGTTGAGCAGCTGAGTTTTCCAGCTGTATCTTCCTGGCAGAACAAACAGAACACGAATCAAAACACCCACCACTGTTGCTGTTGTAGTGTGAAAGCTTTCTCCGTTTTAACACGTTCATGAAATTGGCAAAGCCTGAAACATAAAGCAGCCTTATTGTTTTTGTAATAATAAAACTTGGCAGTATTTTCAACTTTTTATGCCAAAAAAGACTTCACTCGCTGTGCAGGCGATGATTTTCTAGCATGAGCGTAGAGTTAAGGTGTTGCTGAATTGCCCCTACCGATATTTTACCAATCTAGAGCCATCTTGACATTTTAACTCCACATAATGTTAACAGAGAGACAGAGAGACCTGTGCAGAGTTGCAAGGTTTGTGTATTTTCTGCAAAGAGTGAAAAGACAGATGGGGGATTCTCAGCTTGATTACCTGGCAACCCTCAACTTCAAACTGTGTTAGCTGCAGTAGTGGAGTCGGTGAGGTGGAGAATCTGAAGCGTATTGACTGGACAAAACTGCCATCAATCTGTTGATATTATATTTAAATTTCAGGCGTTACATGTTAGCTAACTCAGACATGTCAATTACTGTGGGTGAAAATGCCTATAAAAGAGAACTCAAGTCCTTTTTAGAGACGGACCAAAGTGTCACTGACAGCTGAGCTTAGCTAATAAAACCGTTCTGTATTTAATCCAAATATTAATCTTCTTTTAAATTAGTGGGAGAGATATTAACTATTTAAATCATTCCCTTCCTTTTTCAAAGAATGAATCAGGAGCAGAGTTAATATTGCATATGTGTCATTAAGACATGAACATTATTTATAAGCTAAATTAGCCACAGCTGATTTGTTTGTGACTGTCAGGCATCATTTAATTATGTAAATCCTGTATGCAGCAGCCTGAGCAGCACAAAGATGCACAGACAGGTGAGCTGTAGCCTGTCAGGTGAGAACAGCTGAGTTTTTAAGTTAGATTTGAAAATGGCGAAGGGTTGGGGAACATTTAAGATCATCAGGCTCTATCTGGGTGCAGCATAGTAGCTAAAAGCCAGTTCACACTGTTTGGTACTGGAAGGGAAACAACTTCTAGCTTCATCTTTGGCCTCTTTCACAGTTCAACATTCACATCATCGTCATTTTCATTCACTCAGAGGTTGCAAAAGTCATGAAAATTGTTTTAACTACTTATTTTTAAACAAGCCAAACGGTCACATTTGGTCATCTTCTGCACATATTGAATGAACAGATGAAGGATTTCTTTCTTTCTCCCTCCCTCCAGTGGCAGATATTCAGCTGCCTCTCTGAGTGGGCGTCTTGGTCTAGATCGACATTCCTGCCGGGGTTCAAAGATATCTCCCGTGTTTGTGTCCCACAGCTTGCTTGCATGGCCGCTATTGTTTCCCCTGCGCTCTGCCTCGACCTTCCAGCGCCAGGAACAAATCCAAGGCTCTTCTGGACACGAGGGCACAAGCAGTGTGGTCAACCCACTCTCTGCATTCCTGCACCCTACCTACCTCTGACAGGCCCGTGGGTGCTGCGCTGAGGCCCCGGCCCTACAGGACAAACAGAAGGAGCACTGTGTATATGGCCGAGTGGACAAACATGTCTCCCTCTGAGTCCATCCTCATTTTACTCTGTTTATACAGGAAACGGCCATGTTGAGTCTATAGACTTGTATGTTATGGAGGCACACGTTCACCCACATGTTCAGGATTCCTCAGTGGATGGGTTCAAGTAAAGGCCTCGAGTTTTTCCATTTTTATGAGGATTTTTTGATTTCCTCTGTGTCACTGTGTCAAATAAAAGCTGTATTTTAGCTGTATTTTTTTTGCTAAAAAACAATTTAAATTGTGTATTATAAGAAGTAACATCTGGTCAACCTTTTTCCTCAGCAGTTCTGGTTCAACTGATTCAAGCCATTCAAAATATATATGAGCAATATTATTGAAGCTAATTGTGTTAAAGTGTTAATGGACAGGTTCACAATTTTTAGTATGTCAGGTGCCCATTCCTTGTGTTCATACTGACCATTAGAGGATCCCCTCCAAATGTGCTTACAGTGTAAGTGATGGAGGCCAAAATCCACAGTCCTCGTGCAAAAATGTATTTAAAGTTTATCTGAAGATAAACTGAAGCTTTAGTTTTCTGACTTGGTCAGATAAAGTGGGTATCTTTCAGAGTTACAGTCTTTTTAGTATAAAATGTCCTCTTTGTGTTTCCTCGGACAGTGTTTCCCTGTTGAGCTGCGGTGGAAGTCTAGTAACAAAAAGAGGGACTTTGGCATTAAAAAGACTGTAACGTTGAAAGATATCTACTTAATTTGACTCATTTGGACGCTGAAGCTTCATATTAGCTTCAGATAAACTTTAAAATATATTTTTGCACTGAAGAAGACTTGTGGATTTTGTCCTCCATCATTTACTGTGAATTTTAGAGGTTGCATGATGGCATATAAAGACAATGGAAGGATGCAAATTTAGCCCAGGGTGGCATCTGTGCGATCTGAAAATGTTACAACTTGAGCAAAAAATTCTGGCGTATCCCGGAGCTTCATAAACGTACAGAGAGGAGAGGTAAAAGGAGAGACAATGGAGGGAAATAACAGAGACCACTGAATTTATATCACTGAAATATTTACCATCTACTGTATCTGAATGTTTGTGGTTTGAATGCCCCTCTATGAAAGGTGTAGTAGGTCATTTAAAGTTGTGCTATTTCATAAATTTGATTTTAATTTTCTCATTTGAGTTCACAAATTCAGACAGAAAACACAGTATTTAAAAACTACATCCCAAAATGCTCAGATTCAATTGGACAATAAGCAATCAAGCTAGACAGGAAGTGTTCAGATGAGAGACTAGAAACCTCAAACACTTGAATTTTATATCTGAATTGAAATGAGAAAAAATAACTTGAGATTAAAGTCTAGACATTTCAAAGAGGGGAATTCAAACCACATAAATTCAGATGGTAGAATCTCATTAAGATGGAAGTATTCATTAGCGGTTAAATTTTACAACTAGGTATTACAGTTAAATGCTTATAGGATTCAGATTATTACAGCCTTTCTTTGCTACCATATATTTACTCTGGCTTTTAAAATACAACTTATTCTGCCAACCCTCTCTTGAATTTAACAAGCTTGCGTTTCCTGAATAACAAAAATGCTATTAAAATAAGACATGGATGAGTCATGTCTTGTTTTTTCTCCTGTAGACTTCAGCAGATTTTCATTTCCCTCTTCGGAAGTCACTAAATGTAACATAATAATATGAAAACAGTCAGTTCAGGCGTTATAAAATGATGATTACTAATAACAAAATCAAATGAAAGCATCATGTGCACACTGATGTAGTATCTAATCATTTTCAAGCAATTTTCACCTTATTGGGTTTTTCTTTACTGCACCAAAACACGGCAGCTTCCTCTGAAACGAGTCCTGACTGTGTGCAGACATCAGCAGGATGTCTGAAGTGGGAAGAAACATGATTAGACCCGACCAGTATTATCCTGTAATGAAGCTTAGTGACACTACAGCATGGCAGTGGAGAAACATCCTTTTTTTTTTTTACTCACCCAGAGCATGATATTCTCTATTTTTTTTTTTATCTCGGCTCCACATTTGTACCTCTATGAGAGGCCACAGATGCAAAGCAGGTCAAGTATTATTCATTTTGCATCTCAGATCATGCAGCTGTTCCCATGCTGCCTCTTGAGAAACACATTGTCTCTCCTTTGTCTCACCGCGTCTGATCTCTTACAGAAAAATATAAAACTTAGAGGTGCTGCTGGACTGCTCACAGTTTTCTCATATATGCTCTGATAAAGAGATGGTGCCAAATATAATACTCAGCTAAATTGGTTTTTTGAGGGATGATTCCTACGTTTATTTCAAATCAAACCTCTGACTGTTTTGCTGCTGCTGTCATTTTTTTCAATTTCTTTAAAAACAAGCTGTATTTCCTCCTCTGTCTCCTTTATTATATTGTGTGATATGTCACCACACTCCTGCAGTATAACAAAAGTTGTTTTTTTTTTTCCTTTTTCCAAAAGTGACTTGAAATTCAGAAGCAGCCATAACAAAAAGGCATCTGTTCCAAAATATTAATATTCTGATGCTGCATGGGTGTTTTCTAACACAACTAACGCTGCAACAGATCCTGCTTTGTCTGCTGGCTGCTGCAGGCGCTCTGGGTGAAACAAACACATCCAGGACTCCTTGTAATGGTTTGATGTCGTCCAACAGCAGAAAAAGATTTTTTTTTTTAAAAAAGACAGAAACACATTCATGGATATTGAGGATGAATCATCTAAGACAGGCGGTAAAAGGAAATGTAACAAATAGTCTTACAACATTAACATGTTGAGCTTGATCTTGACCTTGGAAACATTTGGCAAAACAATCTCCACTCTATGTCCTCTTACTAACTTTTTCTGGAGCTTTAGATTGTATCACATGGTCTTCATCAACAGATAAAGTTTTCTCAGTTATCATTAAACTGCAGATGTTCAAACTCACCATTATTCTGAGCACTTTAGAGCGTAAAAGTTGAGCAAGACGTTTCATTCTTTTGATTTAGCAAACAAGGTTTTGGATTAACACAATCGTCACTCTTCTTGCACATTAAAATGTTTGTTTTTATTGGTACGTGATGTCAGCCTTTAATGATCAACTTAACATCACAGTAAAACAGTAAAAGTTTGATTAAATTTTCCATTTTTCAACTCCAACATACAACTTTTGAAGCTCCATTAAACTGTTGTAATAACTCTATTATTACAATTGCATTATTGCCCCATTAAACTTGCTGTAAAAAACTGGGGCAGCTGCATAAATATCTTTGATTTTAATGTGAAAACACAGAAATGCAGAAAATCCAAACGTGCAAAGTCACCACAACTTTTTTATTTTATTGCTCTGCAGACACAGATACTTCGCTGGTGTTCACACTATTTGATATCTTTCACACAACAAGCTCTTCCTTTCTTCTGCCTGTCTACATATGTTAATGTGGGTGACTGTACATCCAATTTAAACACAATCCATTAAGAAGATACATGAGGCCAACTCAACAATGGCCTCACAGTGCTGCAGGTTGCTTTGCATCAGGGTGTGAGTTCAGACTCATAGATAACCCTTGTTGTCCCAGCGGCCGGGGTGAGGCAGATGGGGAGAGGAACAATGGCCGGGCCCATGCGGAGGGCGGCAGTGACTGACACAGCCACTGAAGCTCCGAAGAATGCCTGGAGCCGAGCCAGAGCAATGGACCTAACTGTCCCTGCAGCAACCCCCCCCCCCTCACCTGACCCTCCTCATTTCCCATGGTGCACTAGGGGGGACGACACCTTCAAAGACGGCCCCTGAGCGTCAGCAAGGCAGCAAACCATCCTGAAGGAGCAGCAGAGCATTGGCACTGTAGGCTTTGGACTAGCTTCGAAGAGGACTACTGAGTAGACAAAGGTCAATCCCACCCAACCTCAGCAACAGCTAAAATGGCTACAGCGAGCACCTCAGGGCAGAGCACCTTCGGACTCGGCAGGAAAAAGAAGAACCCAAGTCTCATGGATTCGATTAGCAAGTTCTTCGGAGGAGACAAAAAGAAAAGGAGCAAGGTGAGCAGCAATGCATCCGGATTTACAGTAAAGGGACAGTTCACTTTTTTTTTTTTTTCCCAGTGGAGCTTTAACTCTTCCAGTGTTCCACTGTTAGTTTTTTTTTCTTCAAAGTACTGCAACACTGTGATATGTGCTGCTTATTTAGTGCTTAACTGAATTTGGTGATATTTCTTAGGAATGCTAGTTTAAGTCAATGAGGCAAAAACTAAAATTTTAGTTTCTCCATGTTAGTACCTGGTCTTCTGACTTATTATTAATAGTTATTAAAATCTTTTAGAAACATTTTCCACTTTAACTTGTTTAGATTGCGCTCTGCAGAGTTTGTAGAAAACATAAAAGAACAAAGCAAACTTTCTTGAAAATTTCAACTTAACTTAAAACACTCTCAGTTACAAAAGCGACCTGAAAGAGCAGTTGCTGGTTTCGGATGTGACATGAGAAATTTACATTACTCATTTGATGGTTTAGTGCCTTATCAAAGGGCTTTTTGCTGAGGCAGGCAGATAGTTAACTCACCCAGTTACACATTCAGTTCAGTTTTGGATCAGTGATATTTTCTTTTTGCAAGTTGCTTTTTAAGATTCAGGTTTAATTCCAGTTGCAGTTTGTAGATTTTCATGAGACAGAAGATGCTGCATGATTGTCAGGCAACATGTCGCTGAAAAGAAGATTAATTAACAGAACACTGTTTCTGGATTTTAAAAAAATCAAAAGTAATGTGTTTCCTTATTTTTAGTTCATATTGATGCGCCAACAATATCTTTAATTTAAATGATTTGACTAAATTCGACTGTAGAGTGGAAAAGTTTTTCAGACACTTGCTTTACTGATACAGATGTGTTGCTGCCTGCACAACTTACACCTACTTACTGAATCCTATTAACTGTGCACTTTGTAAAAATTGTTATATTACTGGCAGCATTAATGCTTCCCTTAAGACGTTAACTTGCTGAACACCAGTTCTTAAGTTTAGATCTTTTTTAAACGATATTTGTATCGAGCAGTTCATAATTTCTAATTCCTTTCAGTAGTGTAAGTGGCTTTGCTCCACCCATGCTGTGATTCTCAGTCTTCCATGCTTGCAAAGATATAAAACTCTAATACATAAAGCCACCGAGATGCTGTGAAGGAAAATGTAAAGGCTAAGCTACATGTAGATGCAGCTCCACCACAGTGCGGGTAATTTAGTTTGTAATGGCAGCCGGGCCCTGAACTTTAGATAGAAAAGCTCGGACAAAACCTCTTTCAAGATTCAAGATTCAACCCTCAGTGATGGCAGGGCCCCTCGGGAATCATAGCTGCTCTCACATAGACTCCTTTCATCTGACATCCAAGCCTGTTTTCTGAGTAGATGCGGCACGAGGATGTCAGACTTCAGGTTTCGTGTCTTCACTTTGATGCACTTTACCCGTTATGTTTGGATGTATTCTTTCATACTTTACAGCCTTTCTGTCCTGTAGTACAATGCAGCACAAATAGAAAACCAAAAAATAGGCGTCTGTGTGTAAAAATCCATTTCTTTTCAGGTTTATTTCAGTTTTGATTCAAAAAATTACCATTAGTACTGCAGGATGAAAAGTACGAACAGCTGTCAGCAGTGCAGACAGAGATATGTGAGGTTGCTCTGAAGGGTTTGTTAGCTGCACCTTTCATACACCCACGAAGAGACAAGACTTGTGACTGACTCCTGAAAAATCTCTCAACTGTGCTCTAAAACTACAACGCTGTAGCCGACCACATCATCCTTCACTCTCTTAAATCTGTTTCCTTTCAGTCTCTTAATAGCTTTTAATTGAATTAATTTGCAGATTTCACATTATGGAACATGGTTTTCAGTCCTTTCTCATACGTGTCGTCTACTTTATTTTGCTTCTCCCTCATAGTGTGAGCCTTGACATCCAGTAGGGCCTTGAAGTTATTGTAATTATTGTAATTATTGGATTAAGAGGCATGGTGCAGCTGCGAGCAACTTCCAGGAAAGAAAGAACTGATGTCTGTTCAAGCTCACGTCAGCCTATTGAATCATGAATATAGCTACTGCATAAAAAGATTTTTTGCTGTTGAGTTACATGATGTTTGAGTCCAGTTTAATTTCACAGTGGTGTTTCTTGACATTGTTGTATGCCGTACTGACTGTGTAGTTACTTGACCTCTGTTGATCTTCTCAGGGGTCATTCCGGGGTCATCTGTCCACCTCACCCCAGCAATCTGCTCGCCGCCGCACCAATGAAAATGCTGTGGTGCATTTCTTCAGGAGCATTGTAAGTTTTTTGGCTCAAAATGTCATATACATATTGTATATATCACATCATATATCATGTGTTAACCTTGTACATTAAGTCATTTTTGGTGCACCAGGCTAACATCCAGAGTTTTGTTTAAATTTAGAAGACTGACTTCAGAGTTCGCCAGAGTTTGATGTCTGAAACTGCCACGAGTTGCACAAGTTAAACACAGACGAAACCCATTTCCTCCAAGTTCCTCTGTATTACTGTGTAATTGTCAGTGTTTTCCTTTTCTTTACTTTGGATCTAACTCTTGGCATCAGTAGCGTGGCAGCATTTCAAAAACAGCATGCTAAACTGTTTTCCTCCGCTCCCTCACTGATTACAGAGCCGCATGAATCATTTACATACAGATGATAAAAAAAAAAAAGAATTGGAGGGGATTTCAATCAGCATCTCAACCATTTGTGTATTTCAAAACAGAGTTTGTTGTTCTATTTTCTTGCTGTACGATGCAATCAGTCACTCTGTTGTTGTTGTTGTTGTTGTTGTTGCCTGGTGTTCCTCAGGTTTCCACTCCTCAACCTAAATCCAGGGTGAGTCTCATTTTTCACCATATCAGTTTTTTTGATCACGCCAGAGGTGTAGCAGCAGGGTGATCAAACTTACTCCTGAATGTTTGTTTTTTTTAGACGTGACTATCTTGTCAGTACTAATGTTCTCTGTCATTTTTGATGGACTCCACTCTGACTTTCAGTAGATTTACACCTTTAAGCCACTTTGTGTAAGATTAGAATATATCTGACTTTGGCGCCATATGGTGGTAGTATCACAAAAAACACATGCAGCTAGGCCCCTGTCTCCACATGGATCTGAACCACAGTGACACTGGCAACTGATAGAGTGCATCAGTATTCACTAGGGCTGTCTCATTTTTCTAAAAACAAAACTTTATGCCATAATAATACTCTCAAAGATGCTAAAGCTACATAATAAGATGAAGCTTAGCTGTTCTGTGAGGCTGTTTCTGGGCACAACGGTGCTTAGAGCGAAATGCTAACATTAGCATGCTAACATGCTCACAATGATGATGCGAACATGCTGATGATTAGCAGGTAAAATGTTTACCATACTAGTTTAGCATGTTAGCATGCTAACATTTGATAATTGGCACTAAACACAAAACCAAGCGGCAACCTCCGGGGCTGAAAAATGAAGCCAATGCGGAAGTGCCAAAAACTGCAGTTCCTCAAATGGCCACTTGGGACTGGCTCCAAAAGTGAGTCAATCCCCATAAACCCCCATGTTAAAACGCCCAACTTCACAGCAGAAATAACCATATTTACAGCCTGGTACAAAAAAAAAAGGTTTGGTCTCCATAGCTAATTTCCCTTTTTATGACAACTGTGCAAGGGGTGAACTTTTTATAACTTAAAGCCATAAATTTATGCATAATTAAGGACATGGCTGCTTTGAGTGACGGGTCACTAGCCGCTAGGTGGCTTGTTTTGGCAACCAGGCTTCATCCGGCTAACCTCAGCTCCACTTCTTTGCCCATTTTGGATTAGCCAGGAGTAAGGCGGAGTCAGGCACTGCCAAGATGGCGACAGCCGGAGCCGCCCACTTTGAACTTCATAACTGCTCTTCAGAAACCAATGGGTGACGTCACAGAGGCTACGTCCATATTTTTCACAGTCTATGCACAAAACTAAATCATCAAATTTTGATCCAATCATGTCACCAGATGACAGGTCAGAGTTACAACATCCTGTGGGGAGAACATCTGCACCAAATTTCATGGCGATCCATCCAATAACTGTTGAGATACAACCATCCAGCTGATAGTGTGGCTAAAAAATCTGCACATAGTGGCTTTAAGTTGTATGTTAACATGAAGGATAATTTTACTGTATTGTAATGTTTTAAATTTTACCTTGATGATGCTTAATGTAGGGGTACTTTTATCCATTTTGTATTGTAATTTACCACCACATCACTGCTAATCTAATGCCTTTAACTGGAGGATTCCCAGATAAGTTGAGGAGGATGCATCTCATCTCATCTCATCATGTTACTGTTTGTTTCTTTTTCATGTCCAGTGGAGAGACCGCTTGGGCTTGGTACGTCACGCAATCTTACTTTCTTGAATCGAACAAAAGCCACACTGCTGATTGTGTGTGTGCGTGTGCAAAGATCCCGTCTAAATCTGTCTGTACAGAGCTCCTTCGCAATGTGTCCTTTGTCTGCAGTGCACCTGTTACCTAACCACGCTTGTTCTGTCTCTTTCTCACGTTGTCTGTCACTGCCTTCCTCCTTGATGAAAAATATCTTTTATACCTGAGCCAGTGGAATCAAGACTTATTCAAAAGGCGGGCTGATTCACCTGCGTTTACATCTAGTGGCTGAAAGGCAAATCTTGTATCAGCTCATGCTTGATAGGCGCTGCAGTAAATCACTTTCATTGAGTGATCAGTTGAAAAGGACTCATTTATTCATGATTGAAACCAACAAGGTTGGCTCATTGGTACATTTATTACATTTAAATTTCCCCATCTTCTTTGCTTTAATCCAGAGCGGCTCGCTGCTTCTGGATGACTTTGAAACAGCTCAACTATTTATGAACCACAACCGGTAAACATTTTCTCTTAGGACCTCTCGGCCTGCATCACCCTCCTCCTCCTCCTCCTCCTCCTCTTCCTCCTCTTTTTTCACACGTGTACTTCTCTGTAACACCTCCATCCCTCTGTGCCAGAGATGATTCACCACTCCATCTGTTTTGGCTTCCCCTCTCCTTTGTATCTTCTCATCTGTCTAGCCGTCCAGCTGTCCGGCTGTACGTGTGATTTGACAGCAATATCCTCCGTCAGTGTCAGTCAGTTCACTGCGGACCTTACCTTGTCCTTGTCATCCATGTTCTTTCTCCCAAAGGTTGCTGTTATCTGAGTGTGGTCCTCTCATGTGTTCATGTTTTCCTCCTTTCATGTGTCGACCATGTTACTCTCTCACAATAACAGATCAAAGATCAGAGACAACTGTTTCTTCCATGTCACACTGCTGCTGTTGCAAAAAAAAGCACATACCTGCATCTTACATGCAGCCCAGACATTAAGGTTATATATTGTATCAATTTTATGACATGTAGGACTTTAAAAACTTGTCTATAATATCTTAAATTTCAAAACCCTGACATTTTATTCCACAAGGGAAATTCAGCTCGCAGCAAAGCACATTAAAAACTCAATGAAAACATAAATCCAAATACCAAATGGTCGATCCCAATGCAATTAAAGAGGATGAATAGTAAACAAAGAGATATCTGTGCAAAATGTCTAAAAACTTCAGTTCAGGCATTTATGGGACATATGCAGTTTTCTCTACATTTCTGAAAGATGCATAATTTTGTAGATATGTGTTTTTTGTCCAACAACAGCAATAATCGTGCCCTTTGTAACGAAACATTTTCAATTATTTTGTGCTTGGCATTTTGGTAAAGTAGTCTGACATCTCCGCTGCTCTGAGGTAAAATATACCTCATCTTGTGAAGAGAAAAGGCCATCAATGTAAAACGAATTAAATGTTTGGTTAAAGGTTACGCAAATGACAAAGCAACAAACATGGTTTCAGACCCAGCTTTCAGGTCTCCATCCGAGCTCACAGAGCGTCTTTTTCTAGGCCTCGTCGCAGCGTGCCGAGAGCACAAAGTCGCCTGTCAGACGACGCAGAGACCAAAGCACACTGTCCAGACTCTTCAACCTGGTGAGCTCACCCCACGTTTGCCTTTTCCTCAATATTTGTTCTTTTCATCAGTAAAACTGGACCTCATACACACTGTTTCCTATCTGTGTTTGCCCAAATACAACAGTGATGCTCTCATCAGAGATCAGTGAGTAATAAATAAATATAATGATTCACCATTTCAGCTTGTAGACTTCTCATTCGTCATGTTTCATCAACATGCTTTCATAGCAACCAGTCACCATAATAAACTAACGAGCTGAAGAGCAACATTTTGCACACATTTAAAACCAAAAATGTCATCTCTCTTACACATATTCATTGATGTTTTGAATCATGTCCATCTACCTAGACTTTTTTGAAGGTTTACTTTCAGTCTGGATGATCTCCCTGCATCCCACTAAATGTGAATTATTTGACAATCACATCTTCCATGAACTTTCGGCACAGTTTCCACTGAAAACTACATCACCCCAAATTGCTCTTAGATAGAAAATAGATGTTTTTCTCAGCCACCTCATCATCCTCCCTCTTCTCTCCAGGGAGATACCAAGTCCCGTACACCCTCTAAACGCTGGAGCACCATCTTCTAAGCTCTCCGCCGAGGACCAAACCACAGATCCAAAGCCGATGGGACAAGACGAAGGAGGAGGAGGAGGAACAGATCTGCACGCGGCGGACTCACAACCTCAAGAAATGTTAACCCACTAACATGAGCTTCCTGTATCTTTAGACAATGACACAACATTGGCACGGTATAAAATCCACTCTTCGGGGATGTGCTGTGCCAAGTTTGGTCATGCTTTTAGTAAAATATCTTTCTTTAAAAATCATCCATTTGGTCTGACGGTGCTAGTGTCTGCTGTCCGGTGTCTGAGGTTTGTTCATGGCAGATGTTTGTTTTTCTATTTGTCTCCTGTCGTCCGCTTTTTGTACACGAGTGACGCTTTGTGTTATCTCGCTGCTTTCTAGAAGACTCACACGCCAAATGCGTCATTGTTTTCGTTTCATGTGAGAAATCTAGACGGAGAGTGGTCCTGTTTGTGGTTGTTGTGCTTGAGTGAAATGTATGTCGCCAAGAAAATGCATTTTGAAGATACAACTGGAAACTTATGAGTAGTATGGACTCTAATATTGTTTTCATGTAACAGGTTTTATTTCACTGTGCCTCGGTGTGGTTAATAAACATGTACAATATGATGCTATATAAGTCTATCAAGTGAAAAGAATAAAATGCCCTTTTGAAATGCACTGTTACGTAACTGAAAAATGTCCTAAAAATGACTGTTTGCACTCTTTCCTACTGTATGTAGCTTTTGCATCTTTTTCATTTATGGTGATTTGTCTGCCTGTATCTTAAATTCAGTTTGAAGTTTGAATGTTGTTCGTGTTGTATTTATAAAATGAAAGACAAAAGGTTTGTTTTATCTGATGGTCAGATCGTAAGTGGTTCGAAGGTTTAAGGTGGAAGAAGCAAGATGGCGTAAGGAGTTCAGTACTGAAGAGCAATATGTTCATTTCAAATGTCCTGACGCATAATTTGTCCATTTTTTTTTGCGTCCATCATAAATTACATTGCCATTTTCATTTGTACATGATTTGTGTGTACGTTCACTTTAACTGAATAGTCAAAAGCAGTGTAAAGATGTTTTTTTCTGAGGTTGCTGATATGTGGTGGTGCTACAGTATTAGGAAATGATACTTAGAAAACTGTCTTTCCTCTTAATGTAAAACTCTGTTGTTTTATTTTAATGTTCAACCTAACTGGAAATAAACATCCTTCGTCTTCTCTTAGTTGAGAGTTATTAAGTGTTTTAAAGTCTGAACACTTCTTGTCTTACACTTTAGGAAGATCATTACGATAACACATGCAAAATAAGTGCATACATTTCTTTTCTTTTTTTTCTTTTATACTAAAACATCTGGGAACTTCAATGTTTATGAAAGGAAATATTCAATTTCTGACATTTAATCAAAGCATTCTTGGTTGATTGGGAACGACACAGCAGTGTTTTTTGTGCAGGTATTTAAAAGAAAACACAATCCAACCAAATTGTACCCTGATGTTTGAAGCTATGACAATAATCGACAGTAGAGGGGGTGGGGGGGGTATCTGCCCCCAATTCAACCCATAATCAATCACTGAAAAGACTCCCACACACTCTTGAAATATCCTCCAGAACCCAATCATCATCTATCTCGAACATGAATCCCAATATCAAACTGTTCTCTGAGATGTAATTGAGCAATAAACAAGAATGAGTCATCCTCATTAGATTCCCTTGTCAATACTCAGAAGTGAGGAAAACAGTGATTCTCATCATTAGAAACAATGCTGATAGAAGTTTTCAAGGACAACTGCCCCTAAAACCACAATTAGCACAGAGCTCCGTCTCTCCTGCATGCAATGTTCCTGCGATAATTGGCTCAGTGGCCTAAAGTCAGCATTACACAAGAGAGAGGTGAAAGGCAATTTTCCTGTGCTTGACACACTTAAACATTCACATAAAGAGCTAAATATACATGATGCTATTCACTGTGGTTTGTCTTTACACTGATTCCAGCCACAAAAATGTCTGGTCAGGAGAAAATATTACAGCAAAATATAAGACATATGTTGGATTTAAAATCTCAAGAAGGAAATTTCTCTCATAGAAGCTCAAATACTCAACACAAAACGCGTAATCCCAATATGATTTAAGCATTTTCTCAACCTGCATCACCTTACTTTGACAGGAAAAATGCTGTTAATCTCAGCAAACTGTTGTGTAATCCCTCATACCATGTCCTAATTTCATTTAACTGCTTACATATACTGCACATTGATCCTTGTTGCACCTTTTTGTAAGGTTGCTCTTTGATTGTCACAACCTTATGTTTACCATTGAAATGGAAATCTCTATATGCTGTCCCCCCTCTGAATGCACCTGAATACATTAAATCACAGTTCCATTCATTAGTTCGCCGTCTTTCAGGGTCCCTGGGTGTTTTTTCACAAATGATGGAGGACGCTTTCTTCAAACACGCTAAAGACCTTTTGCATAATTCAATGCTGCTGCAATGTTGAGCAAGAGAGACCTCTGCTGCTCTACTGTTGTGCTGCAAAGGAACTGTTTTAAACATGTTCTGGTAAACTGCCTGAGAATGACCCACAGTGTTCCAGAATGAGCCACAGTGTTCCGGAATGAACCACAGTGTTCCGGAATGAGCCTAAGTGTTCCGGAATGAGCCTCAGTGTTCCGGAATGAGCCTCAGTGTTCTAGAATGGTTCACAATTAGTCAAAATGACCCTCAGTGTTCTGGAATGGTTCACAATTAGTTAAAATGAGCGTTGGTGTTGTAGAATGGTTCACAATTAGTCAAAATGAGCCTCGTTTGAGAATGAATTACATTCCACAGTCAATTAGAAAATTCCAAACTGTTTTAATTACCATATACATCAAAACTTCTTTCCTTTACATTGTGTGAAGAATCGTGGCACAGGAAACATGATCTATAACTTTGTATTTGTTTTATACTGCAGGCCAGTGGAAAATAATTCATGTGCAAAATGCAAATCAACTTTATTCAGGCTCAAGAATTACATTCACAACACTGATCGATACAGATGTAGGTTACAGCATCACTAAACAAGAACTGAGCCTACATGATACTGCACAATTTGAATGAAGTATATGATTGTTCTTTTTTTTTTCAAAATACACAACATGAAAAGAGTGCACATACAAAGGATAAAATAAAAGCAGCTTTTCAAAGAAGCCTTCGATGATTTGTGTCCGCGGACTTTTTTAAAGTCACCGTGTGATTCATTGTCCGAGCACGTAGTTTCACATTTGTGTTTAACTTCTGCTAAAACTCTCACTCGCCTCCTCTTTAAAAACATGACTACCGGTGTCCAAATTTTGTGGCTGAGTTCTTAACTCATCCACAATCCCAGACACACTCCCCAGCAGGCCACCCATCCCATCCGCCATCTCCCCGTGAAAATACACCTCCTCCACTTTCACCTGTCCTCCCATTGCGAGAAAAGCCTCCCCTTCATCAAATCCATAATTGCAGCTGTCATCGATATCCGCCGCTGCTGTGGTCGTTTGGTTGTTGTTAGCCGAGGAGCTGGAGGCGAGTCTCTCACATTTGGCCTGATGTCTCAGGAAGCTGTCTCTCCAAATGACTTTCTTCCCACACAAGCCGCACTCGTAGGGCCGCAGCCCTCCGTGCGTCTTAAGGTGCTTGGTTAGATGGTGCTTCATCTTGAAGGACTTTGTGCAAACAGGGCAGCAAAAAGGCCGCAGATTGAGGTGCTGCATCTTCACATGTCTGTCACGCATACTCTTCAGGGTGTAGGCTTTGCCGCAGTGGCAGAAGTGGACTTTGCCCGTGTACGGAGCGCCAGCAAGGGAGACGGAGGATGATGAAGACGGGGTTGGGGGTGAAGGTGGTGGCGGGAATGCAGCGGAGGAGGGGGACAAATGGCGGCTGGAGGTGGGTGTCAATGAGCCTCCCTGTTCCACGCTGGTGGAGGGCCAGCTCACCTCCGAGCCTGCCATGGTGAAGTCAGGAGACACAGGCACTAAAGGCCTCTGGGAAACCTGTCCTGTGCCATCTTCGATCTCATCATACGTGTCTCTGCTAAAGGTCCCTTCTGTGAAACATTCAAAGTCCACATTCTCTTCCTCCTCATCTTCATCCTCGTCTTTACTGCAGCTGGCAGCCTCGCCCTCCTGAGGTCTCGGCTCTTGTTGAGACCAGGGACCCGTCTGCCACTGCAGCCGGGCTGAAACCGAGCAGGACGGGCCTGGAACTCCTTCATTTTTTTGGCACGCATGAACGTTGGGCAGGTCAGAGGAGGGAACACCTCCTACCAAATCTCTCTGCACTTTTTCCTTGAGCTCCTCCACACTCTCCTTCCCCGCGGCATGTCGGGCTTCCTCGTTCTCATTTGAAATTGGGTGGAAGTCTGCTGGAGAAATGAAAAACAAAATCACATGTAGATAGCAAGTGTATATTCATTTACACTATGCACAGAGCCAAACAAAACATTTAACATTTGAGATCTGTGCTGCTCTTTTTAGTAAATGAAAAGAAAACAAGTTTTTCTATTACCGTGTTTATGCCAGAATTCATAATTACAGAAAGAAAACAAGTAGAATTTACTGCCATTTAATTACAGAGATTTGTTGTTTGTGTTTAAAGTAAAATGAGGCTTTCATTTCTTACCACAGTGTCCCATTTGTGCAAAGCCTTGCTTCTTCTCCTCCGCCTCTTCTCCTACTCCCTCATCTGCCTCGATCTCTCTTTTCTCATTCTTCCTCTTCTCTAGTGTCTCATCACTCTCCCCGCTATCTCTATTTTTATCAGGCAGTCTATCAGCGCTCAGCGGCACTCCCCGCTGTTGAAACCTGGCTTTCTGCTTTAATGCCTCACCACTAGGGAACCCCCCGTGGTGCCGGCTATTGTGGCCAGGTCCATCATGACCAAAGTGGCTGGTTTTGGCTTGGCTTGATACCCATGCCTCTTCACAGCTGGTGTAATCATTCTCCGCATAGCCAGGGAGGGCGTCCAGTTTAGAGTCCGTTAAGTGCTGGCCTGATGAGGGCCGTGGACGCCCCCATCTAGGAAACTGCTGCGGGCGTCTCCATGTAGCCAAGGGAGGCAAGGCGTCAGGCTTCCTCTCCTTCTTTCTTCCCTCTCGCTCCAGATATAAGCAGTCTGTGCTGCTCGGGGACTGCTGTCGAGATGCGGTGCCGGGATGAGCTGCAGCGGCCTCTCCTGGGGTGACTTCTGCTGAGGGCCGGGACCTCTTCAGGATCTCGGTGCATTTGTCCACGATGTGCCACATCTGGAGGAAACTGGCCACAGTGACATAGTTGACAATGTCATCATGCACAATGCTCAGCTGGCCTGTGTAGGCCGAACTCAGGACACTCTCGAAGGCCACTGGGTCCATAACTGAGGGCAGGGAAACCGTTGTAACGTTCTTCAGTAACACCTAAAGATGGGAATAAAGACAAAGTTTTAGGCATCTGGATCATTGACTTTAGATAATATGGACGACGTGTCTCCACTTCCTGCCACTATGCAAAAGTGAAGCCAAAATATCTCGTTTCCAGGAGCTGCCATCTTGCTTGTGTGACGTCATTTGCAGCCACAGTCTGCGCAGTAGAGTCGGGCGGCGGGATGACAGCCTGCGCGACAAACCCCCTCAGCCGTCCCTCGCCCTGATAGAGGTTTGAGAGCGGCTGTCAGAGCTGTCAATCATGATGTCACCAACCCTTTTTATATCGTCAAACAACTAATTAAAAACAGACTCATCAGAAGAATGAACACTTGGACAAACATCAGCATGATAAGAACAACCTAAAATGACAGAAACCATCTTTGGGATAAAAATTTATTTGGTGTGTATTTTGATTTTTCAGTTTGGCTGATTTTTTAGTTTTTTTAGTTTGGCTCATGTCTATACTGCAGCCAGCCACCAGGGGGTGATAGAGATGTTTTGGCTTCACTTTTGGGGAGCTGTCACAACGTCCATATTTATATACAGTCCATAATCTGGATGGGAATGTAGGGAGACTGAAGTGGCCAAAACAACAGTACTTTATAGTAACTGAATGAATCTGTATTGTACACTGATACAGCCTGGCCTACCTGGTCATGGAAGTAAGGTGAGGAAGCAGCGAGCACACAGCGATGAGCCCTGAACACTTGACCTTGCACCTGGATGGAGAGGTCGCACAGCCTGCCCTCCTCCCGCTGCCGGTTCAGGTTGTCCAAAACGGCGGCACGGGCGGCGGGAAAACACACCTGCACAGTCAAACCAGCCGGAGTCGAAGAGGCATTGCAGGTCGGATCCATGGTCACACAAAACTAGAGAGAAGATCAGTTATTAATAATAAGCGCAAAATCAAACATTTTGCTTTTGTTGAAGAGAAGGGTGGATTAGCTTGAGGAACTTGACATCTATGTATAGTATTTGTTGATGACGGTTGCACTTTGCTTTTAGTCAACACAGAAATGTACAATGCAAGTAGGAGAACATATGTATATCATTGTCAAAACAGTGACAAGATATTTAAATTAGGATAAACTAATTCTCAAAACACTTTTGATTTCAACATCCTCAGTTCAGATGAATACACTCTAAATTCATTTAAAAGAGAGGAAATTTAAGGGCCAATGTTCCTCCATTTACATAAATGAATATAATATTTTTTCAGCACTTAGAGCTGAAACAATTAGTCGATTAATCGATTAGTTGATCAACAGAAAGTTAAACCATATTCATCTTGGTTCTTCTTTTGTGATGTTAAATTGAATCTCTGCAAGTTTTGAGCTGTTGTTTGAGCAAAAAAGCAATTTGAAGATGTCAAACTTATAATAATTTCCTCTAAAAAGTCCAAGATTTCATAAAATTGATTGTTATGCCCACCAACACTAAAAAACATAAATATTCAGTTTTCTATCCAATGAGCTAAAGAAAAGCAGGAAATCCTCACAAATGAGGACCTGAAAGTAGGGAATGTTCTCTTTTTGAAAACTGACCATCAATTAGTTTTTGACAATCACTTCATTTGCTGATTACTTATTTGTCAATCAACTAATTGACTTGTGATTAGAGCTCTACAGTGTCAGATCAATCTAAAGTAGGCAGTGGTGGAAGAAGTATTCAGATCCTTTACTTAAGTAAAAGTAACAATACAGCAATGTAAAAATACTCCATTACAAGTAAAAGTCCTGCAGAAAAAAACCCTACTTAAGTAAAAGTACATAAGTATTAGCAGCAAAATGTATTTTAGGTATTAATGTTAAAGTACTCCTTGTCCCCCTGACTGATATATTATTATATATGACATCATTAGATTATTAATGCTGAAGCATCAGTGTTAGAGCAGCATGTTACTGTTGTAGCTGCTGGAGGTGGAGCTAGTTTCAACTACTTTATATACAGTTAGCTAGTTTAGTCCAGTGGTTCCCAACTAGGGGTCAAGCCCCTCAAAAGGGTCACCAGATAAATCTGAGGGGTCGTGAGATCATTGATGGGAGAGGAAAGAAGAAAAATCAAAGTTCTGATACACAAATCTGTTTCAGTTTTTGAAGTTTTTCCTCTAAACTTTGATTTTTGGTGAAATATTTGAACATTTACTGAAATGAAACCATGTGAGAAGTTTAGAGGAGGAAGTCACTATTTGATGGAGCTGTTAACAACTCATAGACATTTGAAATGTGACCCCGACTACACACTGCTTTTTGTAAGACGTCAAAAGCCAAAAAGGTTAACAGTTGTATTTTAAAAGCTTGTTTTATTATCCATTGTGTCAAATCTTCATAAGAAAAGTAACTAAAGTTGTCAAATATATATAGTGGAGAAGAAAGTACAATATTTCGCTCTGAAATGTAGTGAAGTGGAGGTATAAAGTAGCATCAAATGGAAATACTCGAGTAAAGTACAAGTAACGTTACCTCAAAAATGTACTTAAGTACAGTTGACTTTAGTAAATGTATTTAGTTACTTTCCATCACTGGTTATTTATCAACTGACTAATCGATTAATTTACTTGTGGTTAAGAGCTCTTCAGTGTCAGATAAATTAAAAGTAGGTAGACTGTCGATATTTAATGATAATTGTGTGTATCTTTTCCAAACTGTTCAGATTTGTGACATGAAGAGTTTCCACCTGATGGTCATTAACGCATGTAGCTTGCTACAGTTAGCCTTCCACTGTACGAAGCACAAAGTTAGTTAACAAAGCCCGTCGCTATACGGTTATCATTAAACAGCAACTGTATTGTCTACATGAAATCTGGTTGTATCCACCAGACACACTGTCATGTTTTAGTGTCCCTGCTAGCCCTTATTAATCCACATATACTCATGGTCTTTCCTACGTTAGCTTGTAGCTAACCACCGTTAGCTAGCTAGCAGTTAGCTTAATTACTTTACCTTTGTTTGTCGGCACGTCGAGCTTTTAACTTCTATACGTGACGTCGCTGTACTATTTGCAGCACATTGTTTTTCGTGAATACCACATGTGAAGTGCCATCTCTTTGTTTGTGTGGAAAAATAAATAAATAAAGGTGAACACGCTAGCAAAGGCTATAAGCAGCTTGCCCGGAGGCGTTGCTGATGCTAGCTGGTTGACAAAACAGCATCAGCATCCTCACACACAACGCGAGTGGGTGTTAGGTGTGAAAGTTGGGTTGAATTATTATCAAATGTCATCATACGGGACACTTTCAGCTGCAGCTGAAGCCGCGGGGCTGTTTGACTGATATGATGACAGCTGAATATACAGCTGGTCGAGCTGTTATGAGAAGTTATTGACTGATGCAGCGTTTCATGAACAACTTGTGTTGACAGAAAGATGCTAACATTGATCACCCCGCCCCGCTGGAGTCCCGTTAAAGGGCCAGTTCACTCAAATATCAGTGCAACCCTTTGCCACAAATGCTACAGCACCCCCCCTTTTTTCTTTTTTTTTTTTCTTTTTTATTAAATGTGCTGCTTTTATTCAAGTCAGTTTAAATACAGCGGGGTAGAAGCTGAAGCAATCGTCACATACAGCACCTGCTCACTCCCTCCCTCTCTCTCTCCCTCTCTCTCTCTCTCTCTGTCACACACACACACACATTCACACACACACTCACGCAGTTTTACCGCAGTGCTTCTGCAGCATCCTTCCGAACCGAGCGACAGAGCCGCCGCCGCTGTGGCGCAGGAAAAACACCGCTAACTGAGCACAGGAAGTGCTTATGTTTTGTCCATTTTTTCATGTGCCCGTGTGCGCTCAAGCAGCTTTATCTGCAATGCCAGCACGACCGAAGCATCTCTTCTGCGAGCCCGGGGTCATCAGATAGGTGAAATTACAAGTCTTTCCACAATCAGCTGTCACCGCAGCAGAGGACAGTATTTTTATTTTTTTTTATTAATTTTTCCCGAGGAGACGACTCAGCCCGAGGAGAGGAGAGGAGGCCTCTGATTCAGGACAGTAGGCTCTGATTTTTAGTGATCCGATTAAGGATAAATATCTTTTGACCATTAGATTGGTCTGCATTCAATATCGGTAGCGTGTAGCCTGTTAGAGGTAGCCATTTAATTCTTATCATAGAGCATGCAAATTAATAATATATGCACTGACATTAAGTGTAATGTAGACGTTCAGTCAGTAGCTGGCATGTTGCACATTATATAAACACATTTTAAAACCTATCAGTACCTTTGTGTACCTGTGCTGTCTGTACTTTACCAACACAAGAAGAGAGAAGATACTAGGCTACACAAATAAAATTGACTTGACTTGAGCATGTGGCCCCAGACAGGTCTAACGATTGCTCAGTGCATCGCACATTAGGACCTCAGGGAAAAAGATAATCAAATCTCAGGGTGAAGATCTGGGGATCACTGTGAGTCATCACATATCTGGATTGTTTCATGTGCTTCTTGATAATTAAAAGCAGAAAGCCCATATCTTGAATGCATTAATTTAACAGAGATGAATTGTGGGACTGTCTCAAAACAGCAATAATCTCTGGCAATAAATGCTGTAACAACAGGAAACTGTTGTTGGCTTGAGCCAAAGAACTGAGACACAGTGGTTCGATAGCACCATTAGGACATCATATACAAATTTAGGGGTATAAGTGAGGCCTATAGGTAGATACATTTTGCACTTTACAATGCATGTTTATCTGCTAGTTGCCTGACACATACCCATGACATTAGCCTGCACTTTACTTATCCACAGCTTTTAAAATCTACAGATAAATAAGACAAATTCCAGTCTTCTCAAGATAAAAAACAATTGCAGCAATTGCAATTATCTGCTCAATTATTACAAACTCAGAGGTCCTCAGTTTATGAGTGTCTCAAGGGTCATAAAAAATCTTTGGGTGCTCCACACTAGGAGAGTTGCTGATAAAGTTTGTAGTTTTTGAGGCCCCTCGTCCAATAAAAAAGCTACTCTAACACCCGGTGACATGACAGCATTTCGCCTACTACTTGTCTCCCTTTTCTGCGCCCTATTTGGTGAGTACAGCTGGTTCTTTGCAGCTGTTATATGTTGTCGTTAAATCATGTCAACCCACAGCTGAACAACCTGACTTGTGATTGTTATCTGTTTATTTGTTAACAGTGTACCAGAGTCATGGGGCCTGTGCGGAGGTGGACTCTGACACGGAGGCAGTGGCGGGCAAGGGTTTCAAGCTGGGCTGCATCTCCTGCAAGAAGAGGAGTGAAGTGAAGGGTGCTGCCAACATCGAATGGTACTTCAAGCCCAAAGGAGAGGCTGACTTTTTTCAAGTGAGTGCAAATCCGCCATTGCTTAAGTGTATTTTTAATGAAAGCATCCTTAAAAATCAAACTTCTGCCTAAAGCAGAACACATTAACCGTGGCCCATTCCTCAAGACACAACCTATTAATATACACCCAAGCTTCTCTTCTTTCCTGTGTCTCTCTCACTCACACCCACATATGCCCTCATACATGCTTACCGTCGGTCACACGATAGGGCCCGGTTCTGAGGTCGCCGTTAGTGTTCAGATGGAATCAATCGTTAGAGCTCAATTAGAGCCCTAGAGATGACATACAACTGTGTTGACCTTGAGCTCGATCCTCTGTTTGCCAGCAGAGTGCATGCTGTGATAATGTAGCTGCATATTTAGTTCAGTACATCATTATCAAGTTTTGACTTTCATGCCTAAACAAGTCACCTTTTTGATTGGAAAAAAAGAAAAGGACATGTATGAGGATTGGGTCATCTGGATTTTTGTGAGGAATGTCGGGTTAAATTTGCATTAAAAACATTTTATTCCCTATGTATACACACATAAATGTTATCTATGTGCATATGCATGCTTTGGAGGTTCATGGGATAATCTGCTTTTGCTACCACCAATCCTCATCGACTCTCACACCATCACAATCCACCAGGTCTCCACCCCCGACACAGAAATAATCCAAAGTTTAATCCAAAATCTGATCTTTAAGATAAGACTTCATCGATGAAATTCACATGTTACAGCAGCACAAGAAACAGTCAAGGAAGGGAAACAGCATTATTAAATAGCATTATTTAAAATAATGAATACATAGTAAGAAATGAAAGAAATTACATTAAAAACTTACAATACTTAGGCCATTTACAGCACATGATTTGTGCATTGTGCAAAAAGCTGTGCAAATATGCAATATATGTGCAAAAGTATCTAGTTTTCTGTCATATCAGTCTTTTAAATAACACTGACGTCGCTCTGTCATCAGATCTACACCTACAGTGACGGAAGCCCCATCATTGAAAGCGATCAGTTTATGGACCGTGTGGATTGGAACGGAAGTAAAAGGAGCAACGACATCCAAGATGCGTCCATATACCTGCTCAATGTCACCTTCAATGACACGGGCACCTACCGCTGCCTCTTCAACCGCGTCCTCTTCTACGAGAACTACGAGTACAACACTCTGGTCAGCAAGGATGTCCACCTCACTGTGGTGGCTAAAGGTACGATGGAATCAATTGCACTGCTGTATAACTTGGCGTTTGGTGTGTGATATGAGCACAGATTGAGTTACAAGTAGCGGGATTCAAGAACATGCCCTGGAAAATGTTAAATAAGTAAAATAGTATGCAAAACTGCAAAAAAACTGATGAACTTACATGGTGAGATCATCAGATGTTCTGTTGATCAAGGTCTTAGAAAGCATTTAATGGATGGGCTTGAAATGGTTGGATCATTTTAACACAAATACGCACAATATTTTCACTGTATGGTATTATGACACAGTAAAATCATTTGTGGTAATTCTGGTGGTTGGTTGTTGGCAAAATCTGCGGCTGGCAAAGCTCTGACTTTTCAACATTGGTGCAAGTAGTTGAGTCTTTCCAGACCACAATGAGTAAATCAAAGTTTGTTCTGAGGCTTTGCAGGTTGTTTCAGGTCGTTCAGTTCAACATAAAATGTTTTGTTGGCTGCTATCAAAGCTCTGAAGGCTGTGGAGGGTTTAGATAAATAAGGTTAACATGGGGACGCTAGAGCTACAACGATTTGTCAGTTAAACGATCGACAGAAAATGAATCTCCAACATTTTTGAAGGAAAAATGACAAACGTTTGCTTGTTGCAGCTTTTCAAATGTGACTTAAAGCTTTTATGTGTCATACATGATAGTAGACAATAGTGAGTGAGATTTTCTTGTAGATTCATACCGTCCCCAAAACATTCAGAATATGCTGTAAAATAGAAATACGTTCCTCTTTATTTGTGCTATTTTATGTGGTATGACTAAGAAATGCATTCATGTAGGAACAAAGTGCTAGCACCTTTTAACTTAATGTACATCCTGTTGCCATAAAAAGCAACCTAAGGAAAGTATAACAAAGGCATAGTCTATGTGTAAGAGCAAAACAATGTTTGAGAAGTAGCAGGACGGAGCTAAAATGTATACATTTCCTCTATTATCCAGCGCCTGCACTTAGGGAGGAGTATTAGAGAATGGCAAGTCAGCACCACTGCAGGCTCACTGTCGGAGAGTTTTATTGTCCACTTTGACTGCACACTACCAGCTTTGCAATATCACTTCCATCACATCACAAAGTTCTATAAAGGCTTGCTTGCAGATATATCATCATTATGTAATTCACACACACCCCATTCTGTTCTGTAGTCATTTACAAAGACTGGAAATTCACTCAAGCTTTCTCTGCTAAACAAAAACTCCTCCTTTGGATTTGTTGCTCCTTGAACTACACATGTTACTCTCAGCCATTCCTTATGATGATTATATACCACTGATTGTAATGGGAGACATGAATGTCCATACTGACAAAACCCTAGCAGCTGACTTCCTGTCACTTCTGCCCTCATTTGACCTCAAACAGGCCTCCACCCCTCCCATACACACAAATGGGGCAATACTCTTGATGTGATTTTGACTCGGAACTGCTCCACAGCAAATCTGACTGTCACTCCCTTTACTGTACATCTGTCTGACCACAATTCACGATCACTGTACCGGAACATATCCTCATATTCCTCCGCAATTGGTCTTGTTCTGCCAAAATTTCTGGTCCTTCACGCCGACTATACTTTCTAATTAAGTCTTGGCCACCATGCCTGCTCATCAATCAATCAATGAATTATCCTCACTCCCTGTCAGTGACACTACAGACACACTCTGTTCCTCACTAGCCTCCTCTCTTAACAATCTCTGCCCTCTTACATCCAAACCTGCTCATGGAGAGAAAATGGCGTAAGTCCAGAGAGCCCACTGACCTCAGTGACTATCAGGGTCTCCTAACATCATTCTCGTCCAGTTTTAAAAACAGCTAAGACCACTAACTATCAGAACAAGATCTGTGGCACCACAGACATTCGGAAAATGTTCTCTGCTTTTAACTCACTCCTCAATCTGCCTCCTCCTCCACCCTCCACTCTCCTCACTGCAGACATGTTTGCTTCGTTCTTTACTGATAAGGTCTCTGCCTTCTTCCTCTGACTGAGGAGGAAGCCTCCAAACTTCTGCTGGACTCTCGTCCCACTATCTGTCCACTGGACCCATCCAACCCTCTACAGACCATTTCCCCCGCACTTAACCCTGCAGTCACACACATCATCAACTCCCCACTTTCAACAGGTGTGTTCCCCACTACATTTAAGCAAGCTTGGGTCACCCCGCTGCTCAAAAAACCTGCACTCAACCCAGCCCAGGTTGAAAACTACAGACCAATTTCACTCCTGCCCTTCCTATCAAAAATACTTGAGCGCACAGTCTTTCACCAAGTCTCTGAATTCCTTTCTGAGAACAACCTGTACGATCCGAATCAGTCTGGCTTTAAGCAGGGTCACTCTACCGAGACCGCACTACTGTTGGTTATGGAATCACTGTGTTCAGCTAGAGCTGCTGGTCTGTCCTCAGCCCTTTTGCTGCTTGATCTGTCAGCTGCCTTTTTACACATTTAACCACCAAATCCTCCTCTCCACACTCACTGAGCTTGGTATTTCAGGATGGAAGTGTCCAAACCACACAGCTTGTCCACAGGCGTTCCTCAAGGGTCAGGTCTCGGTCCCCTTCTTTTCTCAATATACACCACCTCACTTTTCGCAAAAATCTGCTCCCATGGTTTTTCATACCTCACATCGTTGCTGTGCTGACGATATCCAGCTCTTCCTATTGTTCCTGCCAGAAGACTACACAGTCTCAGTTCAGATCTCATCATGCCTTGCTGATATATCAGAATGGATGAAAGAACGCCACCTTCAACTCAACCTCTCTAAAACCAAGCTCCTTGTCATCCCAGCCAGTCCCTCCATACAACAAAACATCAGCATCCAGCTCAAATCAACCCAACTCATGCGCACAAAGTCTCCCCGAAACTTGGGTGTCATGATTGATGACCAACTAACCTTTAAGGTTCACGTGACCTCAATTGCTCGGTCGTGCCGGTTTGCCCTGTACAACATCAGGAAGATCAGACCCTACCTGTCTGAGCATGAAGCACAACTCCTGGTACAGGCTCTCGTAATATCATGCATTGACTACTACAACTCATTACTGGCAGGCCTCCCTGCATGTACATTCAAACCTCTGCAGACGATCCACAACGCGGCGGCATGTCTGGTCTTCAGCAGGCCCAAAACAGCACATCACCACTCTGTTGATATCCCTCCACTGGCTCTCAGTTGCTGCCCGCATCAAATTCAAAACCTGGACTAACAAAATAGCAACTAAAACGGCTCCAGCCTACCTGAACTCCCTCATTCAGGTCTACACTCCCTCCCGCTCACTACGCTCTGCCAATGAAAGGCGCCTGGTACCACCACCACAACAGGGCCCTAAGTCGCAAGCTAGACTCCTCTCTTCTGTAGTTCCCCGGTGGTGGAACGAGTTACCAAACTCTGTTCGATCCGCAGAGTCCCTCTCAATCTTTAAGAAAAGACTAAAGACCCAGCTCTTTTGCAAACACCTCTGCACTTGATAAAGACAATGTAAAGAAAAAATGAAGAATAAAAATCTGCTTCTATGCACTTAATGCTCTGCCTGTTGGCACCTACGTCCTGTCGGACTCCAACTTAACTTTATGGCACTTACTCATGTTGTTCTCTCTCTGACTAGATCCTTGCCTGTGTTGTATCAGCTCTCAGATGTACGTTACTGGGGATAAAAGCATCTGCTAAATTACATTGTTGAATGCAATTCCAAATGAAGGTTACAGCCACTAGTTATTCTGAAATGAGTTATGGATTTTGAGGTAGAAAACTTATGTGTCCCTCTTGATTAAAACCCAGCTGTTTCAAATGTCTGTGTCTCACAGTTAGCCTGCACAATCTCCCAGAAGGCTCTCCTCAACGATGAGAAATCAAGAAGAAGATTGTGCAGTTGATTGCATCTGCAGCTGCATGCTGTCTTTAGATTCACTCTAACACATCATTTCTAGATTGGATCCTTTCTGTGAGGGGGTAAACGCCAGATAGTTTCTGCTTAGTAAGAGCCTTGTCAGGTTGCCTCTTCAGTGTTTTGTCTGATGACTTGATTTCCTGCCTCCCTCTGCACAGCCACCAGAGGTACAGCTTCCATCGTGTCCGAGGTCATGATGTACGTGTCCATCATCGGCCTACAGGTCTGGCTCCTCATAGAGATGATTTATTGCTACAGAAAAATAGCAGCAGCCGGAGAAGAAGCACTACGGGAAGCCGCGTAAATATATTTTGTTACATATATGTACATATGCTCATGAGATTGGAAAACCTTGTCACTCAAAATGTGATGATTTGGTTTTTACTTCGATGTGACATTATATTGTATATATATGTTTATGCAGGTTGAGGAAAAATCTCTTTTTGCAACCCTTTAAATTCTAACCCTTTAAAACATTTTGGAGATACAAGGTTTTTATCTCATAGCAGCCAACCTCTTTAGGAAAGATGTGTGTTGTAAAGCTTGAAACAACACACATCTGAGTTAATTTGCATGATAAAAAATGCCCAAACTCCCAAACTAGCCACTCTGATGTGTTCATTGCTTTGAAATGTTTGAATGTTACATGAATGCTGCCCCTGCTGTCACTTCAAATAAATCATTCCTTTGGTTCAAAGATCTTTCCCCCAGCACCGGTCTTGTTATCCACTTATTTTTAAGATTATCACTGTTTCCATTATGTTTGTGTGTTCTCACTTGTGTCTCTTTGTCTAACGTGTCACACTCCCTCTGTCCACTTGTCGTGTTTTCGTCTTGTCCGTCCCATCCTCCTCCCTAGTCAAAACCAAAACCAAAACCTCCCTCCTGTAAGTCAAAAAAGGAACAAAGACTTGTCATACAACCATAGCTGTGTTTTTTTGTTTTTTTGCATTTTTTCACCCATGTCACTGTCCTAAAGTAAAAACGTTTTTCATAAACACTAAAAGTTTTTTTTTTCTCTCTTTTCCCTCCAGAAATGCTGAATATTTAGCGATCGCCTCGGAAAGTAAAGATAACTGCGCAGGGGTTCAAGTTGGAGAATAGCAAAGGTATGTTGTGGTCTTGCAGCGAAAATGTACGGCATCATTCCACAGTTAGCCATGTAACTTCAGCGTGTCACAACCTTTTACATAATTTGAACTTCTATCAGAAATACTAAAGAAATTAAACGTCCCTTTGTTGTATTGTAGGATATCAGGCACACTGAGTCTATTGTTGACTATTTGAACCAGTGACAGAGGACATATCATGCTTTTTTTGATGTTGTGTAATAAAGAGACGGGAGCTGAAGCAGCGTGTGTCAGACAGAGACTGAACTGAAGGGCTGCATAAAGAGCCAGTATGAGATAGATAAGGATTCTTTTGTGTTTAATTGTCAAGATATTGCAGAAAAGCCCCAGAATATAAATATAAATCTAGAAATATGCATGGTATGTCCCCTTTGAACTATTTAGCCAAAGCTCATGTATGACTGCTTGTGTTTAGACCCTGTTAAATATTTGAGAACTTCAGCTTCTTTTGTTGAAAGACTGTTGAACACGAGCAGATGAACACGAAAACAGCCTTTTAGTGTCAAACTCTGCACATAACGTCACTCTGCACAGTGAAGCTCAAACATCCAACTGGAGGAACAAGAAGAAAAACACATTTTTGAGCGGAGGGGGACTTTAAACAATACCCAGCCCGTATTTTAACATATTTACAGACTGTTTTATATTTTATAAGTTCTACTATTGAAATAACATGCTGTCTTTATTTTTAGGCTTTTTACATGGACTGAAAACATCCCTCCACCTTCTGACCTGCATGAGACCAACTTGGGGGGAAAAAAAAAAAAACTCCTTTCCATCTCAACTCTCTATTTTACCTTTTCCTTGATAAAGGTCACAAATGAATATGAAGTACAAAGAGAGCATGGTACCAGCACTGTATATAGTATACTGCGCGCAAAAGCATGTTCTGCACTTATGTGAGAAAAACCATTATGCATTAATGAGCCACATTGTCGAAAGCATACACTTTACATACAGTATTTCTTTTAAGTATTATGTAGTCATACATTTATATAAAATTCACTAATACAACGGGGAGTCTGTTGGACTTTATGAGAGTGATTGTCAAAGAAAGATTTTTACTAAATCATCACTACCTTATGTATAAATAATGAGACACACAACATGTATGGTAAGGTTATATATAAAATAGAACATGGTGGACTATGATAGACCGTCTTTCCAGTTTAACTGCTAGTACATTCAATGAAACCTTAAGATGTACTAATAAAAACTGAGAAAACACATGTGATTGAGTGGTCTGGTGTTGATGGTAATAACACATCTGCATAGACATTTTGCTGATTTGTCTGATTAATATTTTAGAAACAAGTGACAACAACGCAGTTTCCTTCCAATCAATATTTTTTATTTCACCGTAGCTGCAGCACTCTCACATTAAGATCTATTGTAACACGTCATCGGATTCACACCCACTACCACCACACAGTCAATGGGAACCAATCAAATTCCCAGATTTACAAGCCATATCATTCCTACAGCAACCGAAACCTCTCAGCAAACCGATATCTCCTTACAGCTGTAACACACAGTCCGTTCCGGGGTACTGAGGCAAGTTGAGCTGGTACTTCCTCTCCAGGCCGGGCGGCACAAAGCGGCCACCCAGGAAGTGGTAGCGTCCTCTGAACAAGGAAGCTGATTTCTTGGGCGCAGTGAGAGAGATGAGCATGTCAGGCTGGAGGCCATCTGTACTACTGCCCTGCTCCACGTCCCAACCTTTAAAAAGAAAAAGATATCACAACCTTTTTTTTTTTTAAGGGGAGAATGAATGTGCACAATAAAAGTTAAGACAATATGGGGATTCGTTTTGTCAAGATGTCTTGGTTTGATCTGATGTAGCACTAGAGGAAAAGGTCAAAGGGTCACCATAATTGACAGGTTTCTTCCTTTTGGGAGCATGAACGTGCACAACAAGTTTCATGCAAATTCAGCTATTGATTTTCAAGATTCATTACACACAGAGAGACAGATATACTTACTATAGTATTTCCATTTTGTGCTACTTAATACTTCTACTCCACTACATTTATGTCACTGTGATAGTTACAAGTCACTTTTCAGATCAAAAGTTTATATGTAAAACATGAAGTTTATTAAATATGCATTAATATAGATTAAACTACTTTACATGTGTAAATTGTTAAAATGAGCTCTACCTTGACAACATTAAAATGCTGCTTACATGTACATGAATCAGTATTAATATTCCAATAATACATACAATACGGCCATTTAGCTTAATAATTTACTTTTGATACTTCAATTACATTTTGCCACTTACCCCTAGTGCACACCAGTACTTCTAGTAGCCACATGCTGGTATTTGGTGAATTGTTTATGTTGTAATCACATGATGTGTATGTTCTAACATTTTTAAGTTCATCCAGTAGTTTATGTGTAGCTTATGTACAGTTAAAGTATATTTTGAAAAGAATGGCAGATACACTTTGCTGAAGTTATGTATATACTTGCTATTATTTTGTTCTTATGTGCTGGAATACATTAACATATACTTTATTTTCGTTATTTGCGAAGGTGGACAGTGTCGCAAGGTAGTTTTAATGCACGTGTACCATTACGGTTTCCTCAAAACACCTTCACAACTGCCAATTACGATTATTTGATGTTTTTGCTTAACAAGTAACTGATCAATTTAACAAAAACAACTATGTTTGATCTACATTAAACCCTCTAGAGAGGGTGTTGAGCACAGAGAGGATAACACATTTAATAAAATCAATGAAAGAACAGAGAGTATATTAGGTGGCAATCTGTTAGGCAGCACTTATGTGATGAAATTTCAGCAATATGGTCGGAACTTACACTTTTGTTAAGTAAATTTAGTACAAATCCATCTTGCTCTCCTTGGAAAGTGTCGAGTGTGAGGACTGACCTGAGGGGATGTCGATGCTGGCTAAGGGGACTGTGGTCTTCTTCAGCACGTTGAGGATGGATCCAAAAGGCTCTCGCACAGCCCCCTTAAAGCTGAAGCCAAAGATGGCATCTATGACCAGGTTGTAGGCCTCGTCGATCAATTTGGCCTGAGAAGACATCCACATAAATCAACCATTTACATCAATAATCAATCAATTAATCAATAATTTGCCTTTTAATCTCAGGAAGTACCTCTTCACACTTTGGAAACCCTAAAAATGTGCTATAAAGTACAAATCTGTCACATGTTTGTAAAAATACCATCTGTAAAACCACTAATACTGTTTCTGCATCATTATTTATTTATTTTTTTTAAGTGAGATGAGACAAAACAGGTGATACAAGACAAGACAGAACGTAATACAACGGATGACATGACAGGATTCACGCAACAGGACAAAACCTGCATTGAGGATGTCCAGCAGTAACAGCAGAAAAGAAAAAAATCAAACGTTAGTACTGTTATAATTAGTACTGTTAGTAATGTTAGTATGGAAGACTGTTATACAGGATTCCTGTGTGTGTGTGTAAGTGTAGAGGAGCCCCCCCCCCCCCCCCGCGTCCCATCCACCTGACTGCACCCTTCTTTTCTTCCAAATTTAAGGACTTTGGACTTTTTTTTACTGTTGCATGGATCTGGGGTTTTCCATTCCTTTGCCGCCTCCAGACCCTGGGGAGGAAGCTGACTGTCGGAGGCGCCAACTCACCCATCCTGAACAGCCCCCCGAACCAATGGGAGAGAGCCTGTTCCTGCAGGGAGAGAGTTTCTTTTCCTTCCCATTTTCTTTCTCCTCTCCCGTCCCCCCCCTGACTCGCCCCACCCCAAAAGACAACAGACCAGGACACCTCAGCTAGTAAGATTCAACCGAACAGACAAGAGGAAAAAAGGAGCGAACACAAAAGTTTAACAGTAATAATAGAGAAAAGAGAAAAAAAAGCGAAATGTAGAGATACTGGGGTGGAGCTGGTGTGTTGTTTTTTCAGTATGATTTATTTGTGTGTGTTCTGCAGCTTGTGTGCATCAACAGTAGTGATAAAGGAGTTGTGATTTGAAGTAATGCATTTGTTGTATGTGTTAGTCCTATAACTGATAACAGCATTAAAATTAAAAATAGTCGCAGGAGTAATAGTCAGGGTAAATAGTGATGGTGCTAATAGCCGATAATAATAATAACCATTAATGATGCTAATAATAATATGACTCATTATTCTGCTACGACCTCAATAATAAACATAAAGTAGAATTAACACCTTTCTGACAATATCAACAAAAACTGAAGATATATAAGCTTCATAAAAGTAGACCTTATAGCAGAGCTGTTGTATTGGATTATATTAGATTACACAGGCGTTCCTAATAAAGTGGATGGTGAGTGTATTTCCTACGTTTATTGAGGTTTTCTTCTGTGGGAGTTTTGGTGTAAATATTTTCTAATTCTTTGTTTTTTAGGTCCAGATGATTTTCATGTGCTGTCTCTGTTTTCTTTTTGTAAAATTAATATGAGATTATTTTTCTCCGGATTACTGTTTTTGCAGTTTCCCAGATTATAGTTGGTGAGTTATTTGAAGAGTCGTTTATGTCCATGAAGGATGTTGACTCTTTCCTATTTAAGTCTGGGTCTTCAAGCAACGTGATAGTGAAGCGCCATCTGGAGGGTTGTTTAGGGAATTGTTTACTGTGTAGATGTAATGAAATAGGAGCATGATTGATCACTAATTATTATAATCGAGTGGATTGAGCTATCAGCTATGTCCTGCATGATCTATTTACTGTTTAGGAAGAGTTCTGCACAGAAGAATAAATGATAAAAATTCTTTTACTGTTGGATTATTTAGTTGCAAACTGTCATCAAGTCCAAACTCCTCCATATTCTGTTTTATTATTTATGGATTTCCATTTCCTGCTTGCTGTTGCTGTTCGGTCTACTGCTGAGTTGAGTCTGTGAAATTACATAATAATGTGAAGAAGGGGTTAGGTCTGTAGATATTTGCTATGATCAGATTTTTGTATTGTTGATTGATAAGATAATAAATCTGCCATCTAGGTCAATAATGGTGGAGATATGAGTTAATGGGATTCTCCTGTGAATCAGAGTTTGACATACGGGTTTCTTGAAGTAGGCAGATATCTGGATTTAATTGATTTAAGTGAATAAATATTTTATTCCTTTTAGCTTGGGAGACAATCCCACTTATATACCATCTTAGGAATATTAGTGCAGCCATGATTCAGGATTATTGGTGAAATGCATCCTGGTAAATGCTTGCTTTGAGTTGTGTGTGTGTGTGTGT
Organism: Thunnus thynnus; assembly: GCF_963924715.1. Classification (NCBI taxonomy): domain Eukaryota; kingdom Metazoa; phylum Chordata; class Actinopteri; order Scombriformes; family Scombridae; genus Thunnus; species Thunnus thynnus. The sequence continues at coordinate 9,215,878 of NC_089531.1, forward strand.
GTGTGTGTGTGTGTGTGTGTGTGTGCTGTCACTAGATGTCATAAGAGAGGGGGAAATAATAGCAACAAACACAACAATAAACACTTACATATACACATGTAAACAAACATAGTAGTACACAACAAGAGATATTAGAGAGATAGGGGAGAATGATGGAAGAGGTTTGTATTTTAATGAGCAATGTAACAGCCGCTGAATGTTTGATGAGACATAGTGAATCAGAAAAGCCATGGAGTGGTAGAGCTGTCCTTCTATGTATAGTTTGTCCGCAACCAGGTTGTTGGTTCAGGGAGCTTTTCGTCATTGAGTTTGTATTTTGTACTTTTCCAGTCGCCTTCCTTTGCTTTTAATGAGCTCCTTGTGTTTGAAATGTTCCGGTCTGGCGATGACGGGTCGGGGTGATTTGTTAGTGCCAGACAGTGATCACAGGTGGAAAGTGACCTGGTTCACGGTGTCGGTCGGGAGCATCATTAATTATAATTTATACTGCCTATGTGTTGATTGGTTAAAATGAAAACTCACCGTTGCAATTACCCAATTTCCCCACAGGGATCATTTATTTCATCTAATCTAGACTGAAAGCTCACTAATTTAGTAATGTCTGTTTATGTGTCATTTATAGCTTGAAATAAAACGCAGACTCATAAACACAATATGCAGAAGAATTTTCTTAACTGATAAATTACTGGTGAACAAACCTCAGGCATCTCAGTCAGGAAGGGGATCTCCATTTTCTGGCACTGTGTGGTCAGACCCTGGAACAGCGGTTTGTTTGGCCTCTTCGGGTACAAGATGGTGGGCTCATAACCCTGAGAGAGGACACGCAAGACATGAAGAAAAAAAAAATCATTCTTAGTTCGATAAATGACTTCCACTTCACTCTGCACAGACCAGGATTCACTGCTGCTTCTGTGATTTTTATTTAGCAATAACTGTCCTTCAGTCGTCTACTGTTGATGCCACTTTGCCCAAATGAAATCAGAATCTCAGCACAGCACATTAATCCAGTGTGCTGTTCAGTATCTGTTACTGTCACACAAGTATAGGACACTCACAAAAAGTTTAAGATGTCTGGCACAGACCAAGCCATCACCTCCGTTGTTACCTGGACCACAGATCACCAACAGTGAAGGTTTGGGCTTCACCAGAGAACTGAGCGGATACGCCTGCAGGAAACAACAGACACAATATCAATGCAGCACTGCAACACAGCTATTATTGACCAGGAAATGTGGGTTTTCTTTACAGCTGCATCTCAAGGGAAATGTTTCTAGGGAAGGAAGTTTGGAGGACGGAGTAACCTGATTATTCACCTCTTCAGACAGTAATCTGATTTAGACATATCAATGAGCTGTAAATGAGAAAATCTGGTTTCCTTTTATTTCCTTTAGCTTCGTTTTTGCTGAAGAAACCAAGTATAGCTGATATCTGAAAGGTCTTTCAGTTGTGTGAATAGAAAATACTCCAATCCATACTGTAGTAATGGAAAATAAGATGTTTTGGAGAAATTATTTAAGTCTCTGAGAGAAGTAGAGATAGAAAATAGAAACTAGAGAATTTGGGAAAGTAAAAATTTCTCAGTCTGTTCTATGCAATATTTAATTGTAAAAGTGAGCAGAAAGCTGGTCATGATTTGATCCCTTTGAGGTGACAAGTGATAAATCCGATCCGAACCGCATGTGTGTTTAATAATCAGACTCAACACAGCAGATGTAAACACTCCAGATTTCTGCCTTAAACTCGTCACCATGAGCCCCGATTGATGTCTCACCCTGGTGACGGCTGTAGCACAGCTGAGGCCCGCCAGCTCCATCAGCTGGTCCACACTGAAGCCGTACTCGCTGAAGAGCTCCTCATCGATGTGCTGGGCCTCCTCCTGCCTGCGGACCATCTACAGGTCAGTCTGAACCGTCTACACACATGCAGTCTGTAAATGCTTTAATTGTTCTGTATATAATGTATACCCGAGATATTTGATGGTCTGGGCCATGGTGGATGCTGCTCTGCTACCGTTACAGTCCTTCTTGTGGTTGACAGCTGCAGCAGACAGAGGACATGTCCCTGTCTGAGCGAGGATTGCCGCGGCCCGTGAGGTCACCAGGAAGCCGATCCCAAACAGGGCCCGCGCACTCAACATCCAGATGGATCCAAAGTCCTGGAACAGAAGAGACCGCAGCCATCTACAGTGGACTGAAGAAGTGAATCCTCACATCAGCAGCATGACTACGTGAAATAACAGAAGCGTAACTGTCAAAACAAGAAACTTTTACGGGAAGACGACTCGAATGCTGATGTATATTTTCCCCACTCATGAAAGCTACTGAAGTCACTTCCTCCTTTTCTCTGTTACTTGCATTTTTCTTTTCTCTCATCTTCTACCTGCAGATATTGATCATCCTGCTGCTCTCAGCTACTGATAAATATGCTTTACAGAAAGTGATGAGGCACGAATTCTTGATGCCAAAGTAAACTGCATTTTACTTTCTTCAGTGTACTTTTGTATTTCAATATATGAGTCAACTGTCTGAACTTGACTGGACTGCATGATAAGTATCTATTATATGATGTCACATCAGACAGAATCATTCTGTGTTGAAATATCAAGTATGATTGCCATCTAATTATTATCAATTATTCGGTTGATTCTTTTTGATTAATTGATAGATCATTTAGTCAATAAAGAAAATAATGAAAAAATAACGATCACAATTTCCTAGAGCCCAAGTTCAGGTGGTTTGTTTGTGGTAGTGTTGAAATGATTTGTCTATCAATTTATTACTTCAGTGACAGAAAAATAGATGGCAACAATTTAAGTCATTTATTGAGCAAAAAATGCAAAACGCTCTCTAGTTCTGGCTTCTTAAATGTGAAGATTTGCTGCTTTTCTCTATTTAATATCATTGTTCATTGAATTTACTTGGGTTTTTGACTGTCGATTGGACAAAAAAAGGCATTTGGAGGACATCACCTTGGGCTCTGGGAAACTGTGATTCAGTACTTTATAGACTAAACCATTAATCTCAAAAATAATCAACGTATTAATCAATTAGTTGCAGCCAAACCCAAAGATATTCAGTTTACCATGATATGACACAGAGAAAACCAAAAACTCTTCATGCTTGAGAAGTTGAAACTGCAAACATTTGGCATTTTTTTTCTAGATTAAGGGTTAGAAAAGGATTAAATACTCAAATTATCAAAATTTACATTTGACAGGTTAATTTTCTCTCAGTGGGCTAATCAATAAATCAGCTAATCCTTCAGTAAACATCAAAACATAGTAATTAATAATTATGTTGTTTTATTTCATTATGAAAGGAAAAAATAATAAAGTCTGCCTCATGACAGTTTAGTGAACATTGAAAATATTTTAATTTACAACAGTCAGATCAATTTCATGAACATACAGTAAACTTGATAACTTATTACGTGACTTTGCACATATCAGCTGATCTAACTATTGTGTGTTTCACTCAGCTCTAACAGTAAATAACAACTAGCTGGCTAGCCTTTGATAAACGTGACAGGTGAGGTCATTTAAAAGGTTTGTTTAGTGGCATCTTATAAATAGATTCGATAGACTAAAACACAATAAATCCATGTAGATTAATTCAGACACAATCTAAAATTACAGGCTGTGTTTAGTTTATGTAAACTGTTAGCTAACGTCTGCTATGAGCTGCAAATTGATGTCGTAACAAAAGATTATTAGTGAAACTCACCAAATGTTAGCAAGTTTTCCCAGAAATTAACTCCACATGCACATTATCCTGTAAAAACAATGCAATAATTCAACTTACAGAACAATAATAAACTGATAAAGTACAGCAGCCGAGCAGGCTTGTGTCTAGATGGGTAACCCTATGTTTGCGAAGCTCTCGCGAGATTTGCACGCGTTGTTTTCATTGTGTTTCTTAATCGTTGTACAAAATAATGATGTTTTATGATGTGACAAAGCTGTAGTTAAGGTCTGGTTTTGTTTAGGCACAAAAAACACTTGGTTAGGTTTAGAGAAAGACCATGGTTTGGGTTAAGATGATCATTCTCGCGAGATCTTTCGCAGTTTTGCACCTCAACGGTATCACCGACTTCCGGGTTTGAATCAAAGGAACCTATAAAATAAGGAAGGGTCATATTTTTATTTTTATTTTTTTTTTTTTATCTCAATGAGGTCTTCCTGGTAAAATAAAGATAAAATGAAAAATAAAAAGTAAAAATAGAAATAATTCATAATACACAATTCTGGAGTAAAAGTAAGCAAGTAACTTTATTTAAATTGCACCTTTTGAGAGCAGAGATGTCACAAAGTGCTTCACAGAGGAAATAAAGTATAAACATACATACAGACATAAAACACAATTTTAAAAAAATCAGAAATAAATAGAAAATAGAAAAATTACACAAGGGCAAGTCTAAACAAATGGGTCTTGGGCTGTTTTTTTAAAGTTGTCCACAGATCCAAAGGGAGAGAGTTCCAAAGTTTAGGAGCCACAACCTCAAAAGCACGGTCTCCTTTAGTTTTAAGCACAGATCGAGAATCAACCAGCAAACCCTGATCCGAGGACCAGAGACCAGTGCAGAAGCATTATCAGTAAAATGTACCTAAAGTATCGAAAAGTCCTCATAGATAATTTATTCAACAAGATTTAGCATTTTCTTTTATCTGTTGATCTGCTTCTTTCACTGTCAAACATAAATATGGTGGTAAATATCTGCAGCAAAAACACTAATATAATAATAATAATAATAAAAAACATATGTTAAAGACAGCAGATAGTGGATGAATATGAATACATAACTATAATCTCACTATAGATGATGTTATTTATTGTGATGGGCACCTGAAAAACGTGTATAATAATCTTAAGTAAACATGTTCCTGGTGTTGATGGCTTTAAAGGTTGATGGTGTTAAATATTAACTTAGTTTGTTTTGTTTTTTTCAAATATTTCCTTTTTTATTTTTTGGTCTCAGATTTTATGAAAGAAAAATAACCATCTGTGCAAATTAATTACAGTCAGTCAGATAAATTTCACCCCACAATTAAAATATCCCGTCCATCATAACATGTTTACGCTACAGAAACACACCAAACACTGCAAGTAATCCATGATTCGATCATATCATTATCATTACAAAAAGACAAAACAACCAGATTTCTGAAAATATGTTTATTGATTGCAAAAATACACAAAATAGACCTGTAGCACGGCTGGGGTCATTTTACAACTGAGTTCAAAATTCAATTTATTTTTTGAAAACAATTAACATTTCTTTTGAATTTTCTACAACCCTGCTGTGTCAATGTGTCTTTGGGGGGTAATGAAAATATGATTAGACTTTATTGATATGAATAGTTCAAGACTATACTTTAGCTTTTATTTTACCAGCAAACACTGCTGTCAAAATAAATTGGTCCAAACAGAAGTTTTAATCTGTTTGAGTGTTAAAGTAACTGTAGCTTAATTTTTTGCTGCCATGTAGAAAGTTTCTAACCCTGAATGTCACCAATACAAAGGTGACAATATTTAGCTTGCCTATGTACATTATAAAAAAGCAGTATACATCTTTATTGCATACTATTCTTGAAAATGATTCCAAAATACATGAATTGAACTTAATAACTACAACTAGTAACTTAACTAATAACTAAGAACTAATAGAGTTTAGAAGCTCCGACATGGATCCCGGAGCTCACATGACTGGACAGCTCTCCATTCTGCTTCCACTCTGAGAAAAAGAAATGAACAAAGTTAGTATCATCACACAAAAAAATGTTATTTAAAGTTATTTACACCATAGAGAAGATGAGACAAAAATCACAAATTCCAAATTAAGACAGAAAAAAATGTGTTATTTCTAGTTAAATGCCTTAAAAAATCTTAAAATACAAAGGAAAAATTTCATGCTTAAGCCTCCAAGAGTTGCTGACAGTTTTCTCTCTACTGAGGCTTTATAAATTTTAGTCATATATCAACTGTTTGTGTTGCACGGCCGACCTTGCGAGGTGTGCTGGCGCTGAACACGTAGGACTGCGGCAGTAAACCTTCGGAGATGCCGCCGCTGCGGAAGGAGCGGGAAGCTGAAGACACGGAGCAGTTGCTGGATTTGTCTGAAGGAAGGCCGCAGGAGCCGCACACCACCGTCCGGCTCCTCAGGTTGTACTCGCCGTCGCCACAGGTGCTGTGAGCCACCTGCTGAGGCAAAGAGAAAGATTCAGTGCAGATATTGTGAATTTAATAAGGACTCACTGAAAATCTGTCAACACTTCTCATGTTTGATTGTTGTAATTGGTAATAATTCCAAAGGGTGGACAAAAGAAGAGGGCTTAAAATATTCCTGAAGAATATATTGAATGTCTTTAAAAGAAGAAGACTGATTTATGTCACAAACATTAATAAAATTAGGTTAAATTATCACTAAAATCATCAATGCTACATGTGATGCACACTTGGTACTAGTAAGTTTTGTCCATTTTTTGAAAGTCAGCATTGCCACAACTCATATTTTGAGACTGACTTCACTGATAACCGATGTTTGTGTGCTACCAATCAATAATGTTAGACTTGAAGATACAAAACTGTTGATTTTCCCCAAATTTGATTGTTGTTCCTTCAGGCCGGGCATTTATAGAGCAAAAAGCAAAGAGATTAACATCTCATTTCATTGCACACCTCCAATATCTAAAAAATTAGTTCAGTTTAATTTAATTTAGTTAAGTTTAACAGGTTTTTAACAGTTTAATCTCAAACCAAATCTATTGTACTACCTGTATCCCTGTGACTGTTTGTTTAAAAGTGTTAAAGTAGTTAATGTAATATTTCTGGGCTGCACAGTTGAGTGTTCTTAAAATACTGTAAGTCTAATTCAGAGGAACCTGATAGTCCAGCATTAGGTTGAATCTACTGATTACTGACCTGCTCACACCCATTTGTATGTAATAAATATAATTATTCTCACCATGTCATCATCTTCCTCTTCAAACTGTGTGCGGGTGACCTTCCTCATTGCCATTTCCTGGAAGAAAAGATGTTACTGTAAAACCAAACACTAGCATTGTGGCCATAGCAAAACTCCATGTATTCATAGTACTTTAGGTTTAAATAAAGTATCAAATACCAAACACCATAATTAAAATACCTCTCCATTGGCACTGATCAAGGTGGTCTGGAAGAAGTCTCCGGTGCCCCAGGAGTTCTGAGTCTTCCACACCAGGTCAGAGGGAGGATTGTGGGTTCCACCAGAACCAGAGGCCCAGATCTGATCGCCACGCCAAAGATAGAGCAGGGTGAGACATCTGTAACCGTTTATCGCCGTGCTGATTTGTGATACTGCTCAGTGAAGTTGCTGCTTACCGTGACCCTCTGCCCGGCCCTCAAGGTGAATTTAGCAGGGAACTTGAATGCGATGGGTGCACCAGATCCTACCTGCCGCTTCACCTGCCAGTTGCCCAAATTCTGATCCTGCAAAAAACAAGATAATAGTTGGATAAAACATCAGTGGTGTGTTTTTATAATGTCAAACCCTTAAAGTAAAAACCTTCAGGAGATCATTGTGTAGATTTACCAACAATGTAAAAGTGAAGTGAAAACTACAGAACAGAAACAGGACGTCTCAGATATTTAGATTTCCAACTATCTCACCTCATCTGCTTTGTTGCTGAGTCTGACGTATTTCCCGTCCAGGTCCACTTCATCCACAGTGACCCGTCCGCTGGCGGAGGCCTGCTGAGTGATACGAGTTCGGGCCACAGCTCCTCCTGCGAAGCTGGAGGCCTCGCTGTCGGTGTCGTTGGGGCGGCGCCTCTTGCCTGGAGTACTGTGACCGCTGCAGTGGACTGACCGAGAGTGAGCTGCTGAAGTAGAGGAACGACTTCCTGTTACTCTGGTCGGTGGGGGGCTGGGGGAGAGACGCAGCCTACGGGGACAGGGAAAAGGAAAAAGTGTAAGAGGCAGAGAAGAAATGACTGCTACTACTGCAAAGCCCTTAATTTATTTATGACTTCATGGCCAAAGCTCATTAATCTACACACATCTACGCCACCGTGGCACATACCTCTCTTCCTCTCCTTCCAGTAGCTTCCTGTAGGCACATATCTCCATATCCAGGGCAAGCTTGATATCCAAAAGCTCCTGGTATTCGTCCAGCTGCTGCTGCATCTGCTGCCTCATCTCGGCCATTTCTCTGTCTTTCTCTCCCAGACGGCGGCGCGTGGTGTCCCGCTCTCGAGACAGGGCGTCCTCCAGGTCCCTCACCTTTGCCTCACGAGCCGCCAGCTTGTTTAGACAGAAGAATCACACAGTTATAATCAGATCAGAATCAGCTCGGTTAAGTTTGAAAATCCAGTCTCAAAGGAGTTGTTGTTGTTGAGGTGTTGTTCACATAGGTTAGTTTTGTTTAGCTCAACTGAATTTATGTAAATGTGTAGAGCAGATTTTATGTTTTGAATTAAAAAAACATGAATTCAAGTGAGGTTTTTGCTTTGCTACAAAATATGTACGCAGTCATGCGTGCAGTGTGAGCTGCTGGTTTCAGATCACCTGTTTCTGCAGCTGGCTGAGCTGAGCAGACGAGGACTCCAGGCGGATTCGAGTCTGCTGAAGCTCCTCGTGCGCCGCTCCCACCAGGTGGCTGTTCCTGTCCGCCGACTGACGTGCACCTTCCAGCTGACAGACGTAGGAAGATTCATAAAGTCAGAATTATAACCTAACTGCACTCTGAATCTCATTTTGCCTCGTTAGTATCAGTTTGTGAAACTCGCTTTCCCGCTGCTGTGAGTCAACTGTTGAAAAAAGGGAAGTAAGAAAAATGCCAAATGTCTTCCTGTGTTATGATCATGTTACTGATATTTTATCTTCTGTTGATGGAAAGAATGTCATGAATTGTTCTTAGATAGATACAGCGGGTGTCATATCAGCTCAGTTTGACAGACAGAAAAAAGAAAAAAACAGTGCCAGAAATGTTAAATAGTCACGAAAAACTATTACTAAGTTGATTTAATATGAAAATGCAGAACTCTCATCAATCTGGTATTCTAAGCAGATTTTATTATCTACTGTTCATTCTATTGTTCTAATGTATAACATGTCCAATAGACAATGGGCAGTCATTGGGAACACATGGTTTGTTGAGACAGTTTAATTGTTCAATTATGGCTTTTTACCTTATAGCAGCGTTAAAATGATAGCGTACCTTAGTATTGTAGGTCTTCTCAATCTCATCCTTGTACATTTTAATCTGCAGTTCATGCTGACCACGCATCTCGGCCAAAGCCTCCGCCAACTTGCTTTCAAAGTCTTGCTGGTGACCGTTATCCAACTCGACCATACGAGACTCATGGCGTCGCTTCGTCTCCCGCAGCTCCTGTTGGAGAATTATAACATCAGGATTATTTTCACTTCATACAGAAATAGCAGGCAGATTTTAATGTGATAGAAAAAGTAAGTGGAGAAGTGATGTATGATGATGATGATGATGATAAGAGAGTCAGACCTCAGAGTGCAGGTTCTTTTGAAACTCCAGCTCCTCTTTGAGAGTCTGGATGCGATTCTCTCCGTCTACTCTCCTCAGCATCTCATCCTGCAGCTGCTTCCTGGCATCACCCAAAGTGGTGTCCAGCTAAGAAAGCATAACAGGAACTAAATATTAGTACAAAGCACAAACATTCACATAAACCGGCAGCTGAGAGCACAACTACGCAGCACAGAAGTGTGCTGGCGATGGATCAGGGATGGTTATGGAGACAGTCCTTTAATCAAAATGCCTGAGCTCAAGCAGCCATGACAGATGTCTGAAGAAGTCTGCCCTGCTGAGGTCAGCTGGAGAAATACACAAGAATTTTGGTGTTTTATTTTCACTTGAGAAAATTATACAACTCTTATGAGGCTCTTGCAAAACCCTACAGGATGAACTTAAAATTAAAAAGGCTAGAAGTGAAGGCTAAAAATAGAGCCGTGACATTTAGTATCACAAACTGGAAAACACAGTGGACAAACTGAGCTGGTGATTTTACAACACAACTACAGCGAGATTGATCCCAGATGTGTTTCCACAGATTTTTAAATTGAGCGTAGGCTTGAGCTTACTTTGGCAACCTGCGTCTTCAGGTCCCTGTTTTCCACATCGAGGTTACGCTTCTCCCCCAAAGCCGTAGTCAAAGACGCATCCTTTGAGTTCAGCAGGGCCTCCAGGTCTTTGAGCCTCTGCAACGCTCCTGCCAGATCTGACTCCTTTTTGCCGTTTCTGTAATGACAAAAAGAATCAGGTGTTAAAAAACGTTTAAGAATAAGAGAATAAGAATATTTCAGTGAAGAGAGTAGGGATAGATGTTCATTTTGTTTTATAACTTAAGAACCAAGTGGAAAGTAAATTACTACAGTTTCCTTTACACAATCTAATGTTGCTTGGATGAAATAGTAACAGGGGAAAGACCTTGGTGTTTCCAAGCCTGCGTATGACTCATAGCCCACAGTGATCAGCCTCTGATCCCATGCATCTGGTAGCCACAAGCCAGCGCTGTTGGTGTTTAGCTGAAACGCTGCCATGGCAACGGCCTGGCTTTACCAAAACACACAGTTGCCATCTCCTCAATATTTATGGAAAAATAATGGAAGCAAGACTGGAGCACACTAAACACCGCCACGTATTGTGTGTATAATGATTACTTTGGTGAAGGAGGAGAAAGGGAAAGAGTTAGTCATCAGGCCCGGGATGTGGCAGCACGGGAAGGAGCCGGAGTGGAAGTCCAACGTCAAACTGAAGTGAGCAATGAGGAGGGTATGTTATAGGGAGTGGCCCCAGCGAGCAGGGCAAAGCGACAGGCAGAGCGTCAGCAACAGTTAAACAAGCACCAGCTATGAGGAGCTAATGAGTAACTTATCTTCTGCTGCTGTGCATTACATGTATGAATAATTCAGATATTCACACTTCCATCACAAACCCTCAAACTCATGCAATATTAAGCGGACGGATCACAATAACGGAGAAAGATTTGGTTTTAAAAAAGGGGATTTCAGAGGCCTCGAGGGAGCCGTTTCCTCTCGTGATCATCAGACAACACAAATTATCTGCATCACTAGTGTTTTTTTCAATTTGGTTATAAAACAGCATATCAACCCAATTTTATTTTTGACCAAAACTGCTCTCACAAGCTTAGCTCTGTGATATCTAACATCTACATTCAGACTGTGAGTACTTTCCAAGAGAGCATGGTCATTTGGACTTTATGTCTGAAGAAACTGCATCTCATAAACACACAGTGGTGCTGCTAAGACATTTCGGGGCTGCTGATAAATGTGATTTATTACTGTTTGAAAGGTTTAAGCCCTGCTAAAAATATTCCTCCTTCTCTCCTCACTAGCACCACCCCTGCAAACACATGGCAAACACAATAGAAGCTGCTACCAGATTTAGATTTGGACCAGTGTCATGTGCTGTAACCCACCTGGCTTTCAGCTCCTTGTAGTCCTCTCGCAGCTTGCCCAGCTCCAGCTGCAGACGTGCTCGCTCTTTGGCCACCGAGTCCAGGGTCTGACGGGCATCCGCCAGCTCGGTCTCGTAGGCAGCCTTAAGGCCCGTCAGCTCCCGGCTGATCTCTGTCTCAGACTCTGTGATGCGCATACGCAGGCCGGCATTCTCGGTCTCCAGAGAGCGGACCTTGTCGATGTAGACAACCAGACGATCGTTGAGGTTGCACAGGTCCTCCTTCTCCTGGAGCCGGGTGATGCGGTTGGGGGACAGCGGTGTGTTTGCACCTCTGGGAGTGTTTTTGGGTGTCGCCATTGCACCTATCTGCTACTGTTGTAGAAAGAGACACGATTATTCACTTTCTGGAATCTTTTTTTTTTTTTAAAGCACAATAAATTTACACTTTTTTCTTATTCTGGTGCACATTTGCAAAAACTGACATTTTATTGTATATAATTTATACTCAGTGCAATGAAAACAGGACTTTAAATGGGAGGATGGAGGAAGTCAACCATGCAGTTCAGTCTATAAATCAACATTTAACATTCATCATTCTTATTATTAAAATAAATCCAGAACACAAGAATGAAAGCATGGCTAATCTATCCATATAAGTATATTTTTTACTTTTGAAGAAAAGTGTGCATCTGTGAACTTCCATACAAGTACAACAAAGTCAAAACTGCAAGTTTAGAGTTGCAAAAGAGAACATAATTCACTGTAAAATATGCACAATTTCCAGAAACCTCCAACTCCTTTGAGTGCAACGACATTAAGGACAAAAAAAGACAAACAGTATAATCACAAAAATCATGGGAGGGGTTAACGACTCCACCCAAAAGTCAAAGTAATATCCCTGCACAAAAAAATGACTTTTATAGAAAGATTTTACCTTTTTAAGTGGGTCGGAAAAAGAGAAGACTGTTCTCCGAGGATGTCTGATGATCTCTCTGTTAGTTTCCTTGGTAAACTTGTGATCAGAGTGTCTCTCTGAGTTCTCCAGCACTGTTCAGCCTGTTATTGCGCTGTCTGCAAACTCATCTGAGTGCCCATGTAGGAAAGAATGAGATGGGAGGAGAAGAGAGAGGTTGGCCTCAAGTTTGGCATTCAGTAGGTGGCTGTTCCCCTCTCTCTCCATCCCTCTCTCTCTCTCTCTCTCTCTCTCTCTCTCTCTCTCTCTGTCTGTCTCACTGTAATGGGTGTGTGATTTGAATGAATGAGTCACTCTCGACTAAAAGAAATGCACAATGACATGTGATATGAACAAGGGATAATTTTAAACAGATCTATTACCTGAGTGTTGACTCATTTACAGTATTTTACTCAAACCACACTTCTTATACTTCTCCATGAAGTTGAAATGATTAAGTTTTATAAGAAGTTTTAGATTGTTTTAACCCTTAAATACACACCTGGAGTATTATGTAATATTGACTCAAGAGAACCTAATCTTGATTTCTTTCCTTTTCTTTAAATATTCTTAAATATTTCACTTAAAACTCCATCAGTGTTGTAGTGGGGGGGGTTTTTGTGATTAACCTGGTATATGCATATAATACATTTAATCCTAACAAAATGAGTTAATATATGTGTGTCTTTGTATCAGGTGAAGAGGTGATGTGAGTGTATGAAGTCTGTGTCTCTTACAGAAAGGGAATGAGCAGGTCATGATGATTTATAGGCAACGTGGACCGTGTTGTAGATGTTTCGCCAAAATTGTGAGCATGAGTGGACACAGGTACCAGCCAGAGCCTGATGTTGGCAGGGGTGAAGCCCACCAGAAGATATCATAAGGTGTTGGCATAAACGGAATATCATAAACATGTCAAGATGAAGATAAGGGACTTGCTTACTTGCCCACAGGAGCATGATGGGGGAGCAGGGTGAAATAAGGTGAGGAGGAGATGAAAAAGAGGTGAAGTAACTTGCCTTAATGTTAAAAAAAGCTATTTTGTGTGTGTTAGGTGAAGTTTCATTATAAACCAATATGTAAGTGTAATCAATAAAGGCACGTAAGCCTCTTGTTGAACAAATGCCAGGGACTGTCCACTGAAGAGGTGTTAATGGTGGAAATTACCTGGACTTTGTGACATGGGAGGAACCCTGAAGCTCCACATTGGGAGGCACTCTCCAGAGTATATAAGATAATGGTTTCTTATTCGGTTTTTAGGGTTTTGCTTCATGAACCAAGACTCGGTTTACTGTATTATGCTATTTGCACAGTAAATCTAATATTGCACTGAACTCTGTCTGACTGAGTGTTTTTTTATTCAACTTTGAAGTACTGTCTTTTATTTTTGACTAATTTTGAGACTAAAAGATGTTATGTAGCTGAAAAATCCATAGGCCCAGTTTTTTTCAGTTACTACAGTGTAAACATAGGCCGATGCAAATCTTTCCAAAGACACCAAATATGTCTTGTCAAATTGTGAGGAAATGTGTATAGACATAGTAAAACACATCTAGAATATTTCCCACTGAGGGAATAGTGCAGCCATAGATGTCATGTAGTCTTTCATTTGAATATTTTATTCAGTGTAAATATGTTGTAAACAAGCAGATACAGAACACATATGATTCTGACAGACATGAAAGCTATTTAACGGGAAATAAAAGGGGGAAACTGAATGTTAAGGGTTAAAAGGGTACTTCTGTTTCAGGTACTGTATGTATTTATTATAGATTTCCATCAGATGATCAAGCAAATCCCAGTAACTAGTTTTCTTCTGCAAACGTATGCTTGTAAGGATTTTATTTAGTATTTATTTTATTAGAGGCAATTTCTATGATCAACACATTCAGTTATCACAATATTTTATTGAGTATGTTGGACCCTGCTGCTGTGAAAGTTGCAAATTTTTGGAAGTTGCATTAAACTTTTTGGCTTAAAAATACAAGAAAACTCCAGAGCATTCCCTTTAAAATGATTAAATGCTTTTATTGTCATGGCATGGTCATATTAGACTTTTAAAAAGTCATTTTTTCAAACTTTTTGGCTTGTGATCCCTTATCAAAGGACACGGCCTCAGTGTGGATGTGAGACTGATTGTCCCCTCTTCTGTTTTTTTTTTTTTTTTTTGAAGGACATTTACAGACCTGAAAAGGTTAAAGTATCCGGTATTTCACAAGAGGAAAAACAGAAAAGTTGGAAAAAATAAACATGCTGTAATTATGGTGGAGAGATGTTTTTCTTTCTTGCGTTGCCTTTTAATCATCTTGTAATCCCTCAGATTCATAGTGTCTGCAGAAACTATTCACCCCCCTTGAAAGTTTGACTAGATTTAATGTGGCTTCTTGACACTGACTAGCAGAAAAACACCCTTTAATATCAATATGAAAACAGATCTCTACAAAGTGATATAAATAAGCTACAAATGTAAAATTCAATATACTTGTTTGCATAAGTATCCACCCCTCCTCATCTACTTAGATTCAGTGTTTTAAGACAACAAAACTTCCAGATGGGTGAAAACTTCCCAACCATTCTGTTGGAAACTACTAATTTATGAACTACTATCATATTTTAATGTGTATAATATGAAGTTGTGTTTGTTTGGTGTCCTTTTTTGTTTTATTACTATTTCTCAGTTCTATACTAAATCACATTTTTAGATGTTCTGATGATTTCAAGGTGTTTTCTGAAGCTCATTTATAAAAACTTAAAAACCTTTCAAGTGGGGGAAAAAAAAAATTGATCTCAGACATAGTTGGAATATCTGCTAATAAACACTCACCGGCCACTTTATTAGAAACACAAATGCAAACCAATACAACAACTCTCAACTATTGCGAAACTTATACATTTTCAGTTTTTGTCGACATCGTCAGAAGGGTGATAATTCTACTTTATGTTTATTATTGTGTTATCGTAGTGGATGATGGTGATGTACTGGGGTGCATTATATTGAAAAGTGTCCCTAGTATTTTGCCCACTTCATGTATGTTAATGGGGTGGACAAAATATTAGAAACACCTTTCAATATAATGCACTCCTGTACCACCACCCACTACAACCTCAATAATAAACATAAAATACAATTTATGGCAGATCTGTTGTATTGGATTGCATTAGATTGTGCAGGTGTACCTCATGAAGTGAATGTGAGTGTATTTTCTGTCTACACTATGCCTGATGGATCCAGCATCGCCTCCCACTGGCTGCTGATGTGATGGAAATGTCGTGACTGCCTGCGGACAGACAGCATGTTCCCCTCGTAACCGCTCTCCTGCTTCATCTACAGCCCAATTAATTACCCACAAAAGTAGCTCTCCTATCA
The DNA here is from genome assembly GCF_963924715.1 of Thunnus thynnus. Classification (NCBI taxonomy): domain Eukaryota; kingdom Metazoa; phylum Chordata; class Actinopteri; order Scombriformes; family Scombridae; genus Thunnus; species Thunnus thynnus. The sequence goes on from NC_089531.1 coordinate 9,231,621, forward strand.
GATTTTGACGTAAAATTGGTGCTACAGCTGTCCAACAGGACATAAAACGGTGAATTATGAGCACCGTGTGTGCGCTGCGCGCTGCTTCGTGGCACGGCATGGACATGGTTTCTGTCATGTGGTTTGTGGGAAAACCCGTATTGGATCTCTGTGGTCACCTGGGCAAGGAAGCTGAAAAACGTTGCGTTGAGGAGCTGCCTGTCAACGTGTATCTGACAGATAAATACACTTGAGCATGCCTGACAGGGTAAACAGACAGTATAACACCGTTTCAGATACTAAAAAGCCAAATAATCCACGTGGTACCCGTTTAAGTCTTTTTTTAAATAAGGAAATAAACAGAGAAAAGACACGAGAATCTGTCTCTAAAACCCCAACTGTTGGCATTGGAGGAGTCACGTGAATACTAGATGACAATGTCTGAAATCGTACACATACAAAGCAACAAAAAAAACCCCAGTGAAAAACAAAAAATGTATCGCATAATAAGTAGTCCACTCCGCGTCTTATCGGGCGCATGTCGTAGCCAGCCTGCAGCTTTGCGCGGATAAACAGCAGCTGTGTGTCGCAGAGCAACAAAAAAAAAAAGGACACCAAAGACGACCTCCAGCTCATCTATTTAAAGAGGAAATCATCTTCTGTCAGTGCATCCAGCAGCTCATCTTAAAGACTTTAACAATCTTAACCCTTGACAGCAGCAGAAGCCGGAGCACCGCCGCCTTCATAGCCGCGTAAACCGCCCGAGCTGTTTTTTTGTTTTTACGCACAGACGCAGACGGCGCCGTCCTGCTTCACAACGGCCTCCATTTTAGCTCCTTGCCCGGTCGGTGCCTCACGTGTCCTGGACTGTCTTTCTCACATGACCCGTGTGTTTGTCCCCGTGATCAGCGCTTCCATCTCCGTAAATCAGTGTCGTTGAATATCGGCGTTTTTTTTTTTTACACCCGCGGAACCTTCATGGATATGCTGGAGCAGAGTCTGGACAGCTCGGCGAGGTGAGAGGCTGTTGGCCGCTTCCTGCTCTGCCATGGCTCCCACCACCACGGCCTAAAATCTCCCTGCAACGCGATGCTCTGTTAATAAGCTTTATGCTGCGGTTACTTTTTTAGAAAATATTTGTGCATCGCTCGGTTTTGTGTCTCCCGGTTGATCGGTGTCTGTGCAGTATGTTGGGTTAATGCTGCCTTTAAGCACCATTAAAGATATTTTCAGCTAAAACTGAGCGCCCTTTTTTTTTTTTTTTTTTCTACAAATCTGTGACATTACATCTGCTGTTATATTTACTAGACAAGCAAGGCAAGCTCATAACAGCAATTTGAGTCTATTTTTCAGGGTAATATTGATTGCATCGTGCTGATATTGTACCTGATGCACATTTTGTGGGATTAAAATGCTTTTTTAACGAAAACAGGGTGGTGTTAGTAGTATTATAGTTATTTTTGAAAGTTTTTCTCTCCATGTGCAGCCAATCAACCACTTATACTTGACTTTTAATCACCAAATAATTGTAATTTTCCTCCTGGAATTTGCAGAAAACTTGATTTTTGTCATGCATGTACGCCAATTATGTACGATTACTTTATTTATGTCTTATTTATCATTTACTCATGTGACCACCCGGGGGCGCCGTTCATCCACAACTCAGGGTTGGCACTCTATTGGTGATAAGTAATGATCTGGTTTGCAAGTAATCACTGTTGATTTCAATTGACTCATCTGTCTTTTCTGTTTTTTTAGTCACGACAAACAGGAAACAGAAGAGGTGGTGCAGTTACAGGAAGGTGAGAGCTTCCTTACTTCCAATCTAACCAAGTGAAACAAGTGTCCTAGTTAGTGCAAATGCAGTTACTTGATTAGTAGACAATTATCTGCCAACACATTCTGATAGTAGAGTTATTGTATATTCAGCAAAAAAAACCCAGTAAATATGTGCTTGTTCAACCATCTCAAATGTGAGGATTTGCTCTTATTTCATTGTTAATTAAAGTTATTTAATATTTTTAGGTGTTGGTTGGACAAAACAAGCACTGTGAACTGGGATTGGATGTTTTACAATATTTTCTGACATTTTACAAACTATTAATCAATAAAATAACTGTCAGTGCAATCAGTAATGGGAAAAAATGTTAGTTGTAATCCTAGTGCTGTCATTAAAATGCATGCATTGAATACAAATGTACATGCTGCTTCTCAGAGAAAGATAAATTATGTTATATTTACATACTCTTGAATATTCTTGTCCATTCTTGTCTCATGCTGAGACATTATGTGTATATCTTTTTTCTCACATCTGTGTTTTTATGTCTCTGACCCGATGCAGAGTCACAGATTTGAAACATTTAGACCCTGGTCTGTCTTATTCTATTTTAGCTCCCTTTTACTTCCAATTTAACACTTTTTAATCGTATTTAAATGCCTTTATATAATTGCCTTGCCTTTCATATTCTGTCTTGATGCCTTTTATGCTCTATGTAAAGCACTTTGAATTGCCTTGTTGTTGAAATGCGCTATACAACTAAACTTGGCTTGCCGTATGTTGCAGGAGAAGCGGTGGGGACGGAGGAGCAGACAGCAGTGACCATCACCGGTGTCCCACAAGCTGCGTTCGCTGACCACAATGTGCAGTACCAGTTCCGCACAGAGAACAGTGGAGGACAGGTGAGGATGGAGAACCTCTCGACTTATTTTCACGATTAATTTATTAGTTGTTGGGTTTATAATATGTGAGAAAATGTCGACGATTGTCTCCTAAAGTCCAAAATTCAATCTAAAATGCATTGTTTTGTCCTGACCAACAGTTCACAAGTCAAAGATATTCAGTTTACTATCAAAGAGGTCTAAATAACCTGAAATATTCACATTTAAGAAGCTGGAACCCAAGAATTTTATCTTTTTTTTTCCTTAAAAAATGGTTCAAATTGATTAATCGATTATCAAAATTGTTGGAGATTAATTTTCTCTCCCTACAACAGATAGTTAAGAGCAGCAGTAGTACAGTAGTTACACAGTAAAAACAGATTTGTAGCAAGAGTAGCATAATAGGGGTGTTATTAAGTACTAATCACTCCAGATAACCAGTCTCTGGCTCCATCTAACAATTTTCTGTCTCTTTCCACTTATGCAGCACTTAAACATGTGTAACTCAAACACTGTACTTTGAGAAAATACAAATAATTTGTCTTACATCTGCCATTAAACGGTCAGGTTTTGGTGCTTACGTTGTTTGCTCATTCTACCGATTGACCGTTAGCTAAGCCCCGCCCCCGTAGTTACTGTTGCTATGTCTGTCAATCTTTCAGTTTGTAACGGTCGATTTACTGCTTGAAATTCTTAGTAATTTTTGAAAGGATAAGTAATAAGCTTTTCATTTCTAGCTGGCAACTGTTTATTTGGCTGTCAGAAGTGACTACTTGTTGGCAAATTTTATCAGCTGTATCTACCTGCCTTAGCATTGGAAGTAACACTTGGTTACTATGGTTAGTGCTGAAGGTAGTATGCTTCTTAGCCGGACATGCTAATGAAACCAGCTTAAATTATAGCAGAAAAACTCAGTTATTTACACTTCTGGTTGTGTGACTTTGGGTTAGGATAAATATACAGACCCTTCCCTTCTTACTTTTTAGATACTGAGTATCTAAAATATACCGAGTAGTTCTTACCACAGTCCAACTTAATGCACACGTCTTCAATGTGTGTGGAGAAATATTCGCTTGACAGACGTGCCGTGATCTAAGGAGGGGTTTAGATAACTGATACCAAGATATTTTAAATTAGCCATGTTCAAACCACAGTTGTTTGTTGCCAGGAATTGTATTTCTACACATACGTAACCCCAAACCCAGAGTTATCATAGGAAACAGATGAGGTAGATGTTAAGACCTAATAACCACTTACTTATTCTCAGAAAAGATGTAAATGTGAGATTAACCGTCCTCTCTACATTAAGATAAATGTCATGAATTCCCACGTCGGTTGTTTGTTGTTATTTTGTTTTTAAGTCTAGGTTTTATTTTGATTTGGCATTGTAAAAGCAACTATACAATTTAAAACCACTTCCCTAGAGCTCTTTTTTTTAAAAACGTGTTTCCTCTTTGCTCTGTATACAGGTGACCTATCGTGTGGTTCAAGTGACAGACGATCAAATAGAAGCAACAGCTGACGGGACCGGAGCCGTCAGCGTCGTCTCGACTGCAGCGTTTGCCGGAGCCCCTCAGGCAGTGGCACAGGTCAGTCGACAAACTGAGAGACTGCGTGACTTCTGTCTAATTTACATGCACAACAAAGCAACACCAAACACAGCGGGAAGAAAAATTTGTATGTTCATGCTAATGTGCTATGACATGTGATTCAACAACTCAGATGTACTCACAAAGCTCTTGTTGGTCCCACAAAAACAGGACCGACATCTTCTTATTCATTGTGATTTAACTTTTGTTTCAAGAAAACAAGTATGAGAAAGATTTTCTCTAAAATATGTATAATAAACATTAACATTTTGAATAGTAACATTAAATCTACTCCTGTCTGCCAAATCAATCCTTATTATAATCATAAATAAAAGTTAGGAAACCTCATAAAATGTGAAGCTCAATCACAAATATATCACAAGCAGATAATAGTGAAATAGTGTAATCATTGTGAGTGCAGTGTGGCTTAGGTAGCTAACCTTTTAAACCCTCACTTGCATTGAAAGGAAAGCGATATTGTGGAAAGCAATGCTGATATAGATGTACATGTTTTTTGAAGGTTTTGGCAGATGTCACATAGATTTACCCTTCTTTTGTTCTTAATTACACCCCAAGATGTCTCAAACATCACTTTAAAGCTACATTAATACACACATAACCTTACCTTATACTTTATATCAGTCGTTTAGATATTATTCTCACTATTTTGACTTGTTCCTGTCTTCATCACCGTTCAGGCTGTCATCCAGAACCCTTTCAGTAACGGGGGCAGTCCTGTCGGGGAGACCGTGGGGGGAGAGACGCGGTTTGCTTATTTCCCCGCCGCCACCGTCAGCGATGGAACAGCCACGGCCGTGTCGGTGCAGGCCACCGCCGACCCAACGATCACACAGGCAGGAGGTGAGAAAAAGCTCCATAATCATCTGGGGGGAAAAGTGATGCTTTATCTTAAAAAAAAATATATTTTTATACATGCAGTAACAGTCAAAAGCTTCCCAAGACACATTGTTTCATGTTTAATAGATACTGAAGGTATCAGTGCATCTTTAGAATATTTTTATTCTTTTGTCACTGCGGGATAAACTTAATTTTTTGTCCCTTTTTTATAAATCTAGGTCAGTTTTACGTGATGATGAGCCCCCCTGAGGTGCTGCAGACGGCGACCCCTCGTACCATCGCACCGCGCACGCACACCTACACAGCGTGAGTATAACACAACGCCTCACTGCATATTCATCATCATCATCATCATCCCTTAAGTCTGGTGTTTCACCAAATCCACAGCACCTTCCCCACATGGTCAGCCATCTTTTCACCCTCCCCTCTCCCCCACCCCCCCACCCACCACACACATTTTCTAACCCCTTCTCCACAGTGGATTGGATGTTCTTTTCCTCCCTTTTTTTGGAATGATTTAGTTTTTGTCATTGTGTGTACAAGTGAAGATGAACAAATAAATTCAATATCCATCATTTAAAACATCCAACATCTGAAAACCACACTCTGTCCTACTTACCTGCCATCCCCAGAGACCTTGGTGAAAGCGAGATGTTGCAGCATGGCAGTACAAACTGGTGAGGAGAACTTTCACATACGCCCCCCAACCCCCCCACCCTGCCCCCATGATGTGTTGTAGAGACGTTTGGTGGCTCACTAATCAATCATTAGCATCCTTGTTTGGTGAATTACATGTGTATATAGTCAGTCTGTTTACATACATGGAGTAAGCTGACTGCCTCCAGGTTTAGTTTACACCCACTTTTGGTATCCATCCTATGATTGAGTCTTTCTCATAGCATGACTATGGTTGATTAGTTAACTAAAAACCCTTATTCAGAGGCCAGATCCTTCGAAGGACGAGGCCCACAAAAGTGTGCCCTTCGGAGGACATGAAGGCCCTGCACCTTCCCGCCAAATGAGACAGTCTAGCTTGACATAAACCATAATGAAGGGTACATTTATGGGTTATTGTTGATTCATAAAAGTAAACAAATCTCCTTTATCAATCACATGGATCTTTGTTTAATTACCTTTGACAACATTGTTGTGTCACTGAATTCTAGTTAAGGTGTTACAGTTTTGTTAAGTTGTTTTTTATATGGTTAATATTCTGCACAATGAAAATCTGACATTGAATTTTATCCAAATGTTAGTGTCAAATGTATGTTTTTTTTGTTTCTCTTGTTGTGTCTTTACAGGAAGGTGGATGGTCCACGGGCACCCAGGGATGAGAGGCGAAGAGCACAGCACAATGAAGGTATGTGGTCACAAGTGTCATGAATGTTTTAAACTATTTTGTCTAATATTTTAATATAAAATCGAATCCTCGTGTACCTCAGGAAAGCCCTGGGTGTTATTTGAACCTTTTAAACAGTTGATGATAGTATATTAGCACCAATATTTTAAGCATAAATTATCCTTTAAAATATTGGATCTGATTTAAATGTTTATCCCTAAGGTGTTATGTTTTAATTTTGTCTTTAAAAGGGACTGTTGCAGCTCATTTCTGCAAATGGTGGACAAATTGTAGTTGCATGATAATGCATACAGTATAAACGGCCTTTTAAGTTTGAAAGAAAAAAGAAAGATGTGGTTGTTTTCTGCATTTAATCTAAAACAACTCATCTGCTAAGATTATACTTGCTGTTGTCAGATGTATATGACCACAGCTTTTAGGGTTAAAAGATAAGTATCTTTCTTTCCTTTTTTAAAATTTTGCAGTGGAAAGAAGAAGAAGAGACAAGATTAACAACTGGATTGTCACGCTTTCAAAAATCATCCCTGACTGCAGCGTAGATAGCAGAACTGGAGCGGTGAGTGTCACACAAAACACAAAAAGCCCCGAAAATCACATTTTATTTTTTTCTTGTGAGGCTTAAGTGTCCTCCTAACAACTCATAAAGTCTTCAAAGCATGTAAAAAAAAAATGGTGACAGATGGCTGTAATAAGTCTTTGATTAGATTAAAGCTGGATCTCTCTAGAGATCAGGTTTTTTTGAGGTCACACTGCTGATATGTCCATATTTAGTCTGAAAGTTTCTGTTTTGTGTTGTTGATCTTGTTAAACATTGCTTGCATGCATGCATTGCTTGTATTCATGTTGTGGCTAGGATGCATCCAGTAATTTCTCTGAATTCTGACCTTCTGAAACTAAGGCAGAAAGTCAGATTTTAAACAGGTGTAACCACATTAAAGGATTCACAATCTGAGTCAAAAGTAACAGAGAGGGACACGTGGCAGCGTCTATTGAGTTCATATGACTCTGTTGTTGCTCCATATGTAACCAGGAGTTGGCCAAAAGTCAAAGGCTCTGAGATGGTTTAGTCACAGGAGGGAAAGCTAAATAAAGATTTATGCAATTGACACAATGGTGGGGGGAAAAACTGAAGGCTTAGAAAGAAATCTTAGTAAGAAAGGAAACGATGAGTCATTTGATCTTCCAGCAACACAATCTGTTGTGATTCTCAGAGTAAAGGAGGCATCCTGTCCAAAGCTTGTGACTACATCAGAGAGCTGCGTCAGAGTAACCAGCGACTGCAGGAGAGTTACAAGGAGGTGGAGCGAGTGGAGATGGACAACGAGCTGCTCAGACAACAGGTTAACTTCACATTCACACTTTGCTTCACATATTTGCTTGACTACACTCAGCCTGAATAGGACACTTATTTTGAATCAAAAAGAAGAGAAGCAGGCCTGCGAATGAAAGGTAACCCATTTAAATGGCAGCGTAAGCAGGAAAATGTCTGGGCAAGTAACATACTGTTTAAGAAAAAAATAGAATGGAAAAACAACCAAAAATAAAACACAGGTAACCTTAACCTGGTGTAAGAAACCTGTTAAAGCAAGCCTATGTAGGTTTTGGATGAAGAACTAGCACATTCTCTCTTATATAAGTGAAACGTTAACAGGGTTAATAATCAATAAAATACACTTGTACTCAATTCACTATACCCAGAGATTTTGACTCTAGTCTTACTGGTGACCAGTGGCTAATGTTTGCTAAATTCAGCTTGATGTTGCTGTGCAACACTTTACTGCCTTCTTGTGCTACTGTTAAGAAACATGTTACAGTGTAATAACAATGTCATGTTCATGTCATACTGGAGTTACTGTAATCACCAGTTTACTTCAACAGCCAAGTGGTGATTACAATTGTGAAAAAGTCAGATTTGTCTGAGAGCAATAACAATGTCCTTGTAAGTAATTAATGTTCTGTAATTACCACTTGTCGCCACAGTGGGCGCTGTTCATCAATAAGCACACATTGATAATTCAGCTACTATTGTTAAACAAATCCTCCAAAGATGAAAGTGAGCGAAACAAAACTCACTATATTGCTTTGTGTCTATTGTTTTCTTTGAGTCTAATAATTGTTCTTTCGCTTTTTCCAGATTGAGGAGCTAAAAAATGACAATGCACTGCTTCGAGCACAGCTACAGCAGCACGGTGTAGAAGTCAATGGAGATGCGACACCACAGTGATTGTGGACTGGACATATGTAACGTCACAAAAAAAACGCATCCTCCCACTCACCCGAACAATACCAGGAAACGGAAAAAAAACGTTGAGAGATGGCTTACATCTGAAATTGGACCACACACATATAACATACACACACACGAGCTTGAAGAGAACACTGAAGGACTGCAAACTGAAAACACCACCAACACCTCCAGCTGTTCAAAGGATGAACGCTCTGAAATCCGTTAACTGTGTAGCTAAATGAACCTCTCACCTCTGCTTCAAGGAAAAATCGACCTCCGCACACCACCACCACTCTTGCACCAAACTTTCTTTTTACTTTAAATTATGAACCTGCCACAGAAAATTTACTTTTAATGATTTCACCTTTTTATCTTACCGCAAACTCTTTTATGTTTTTGTTGATATGCTGTGTTTGAAACTACTAAATGTGACATGAATGATAGTTTCCTTTTTTTTCTTTGTCCTTTTTTAATTTATTAGTCTTTAAGGAATGTGTATACAGAAAGGAAAAAAAAAAACAAAGCTGACTTTCACATTGACTCTTTCCCCTCCAGCAGTGAACAACATAATGGGTAAAATGGGTATTTTCATATTCATCACTGTTATTAAGGTTAGTTTTACTGTCCGTGGATCACGTGTATATAATGTATAGTTGATCTGTGTGCAGATTTAGGTAACTTTTTCAATTTCTGCCTCTTAACACTGACACTCCAAGCACCAGACGGAGCTCACAAACCTTATAAATGTAGTCCAATGTCAGTAAATTAAAAGAACTATGATACTTTTCTGTCAGTCAAAGTGTAAGCAGCTTTGATAGCACATGCATGGGGGTTTTATTTTTAGCGCAAGGCCTTAATAGAAGCCTGTTGGAGAATATAGGTGTTACCATAGCTCAGGTAATTGGGATAGTGCACTGGCAAGTGGTTCCCAGGCTCAATGAAGTCTTTACATATAGAATTTAGATCTCTTTTGTGTCCCCATTAGGTGCAATGTACAGATAAATGAGAATTATTGAGATGATTTTCAACATGTGAATCATTTTTTTATCGGGCATTAAATCATAGTTTGTTTGTATATCTGCTTAATAGGTCACTGGTGTAATGCACTGAAATAGAGGTTCAGGCACGTGAGGTCTTGGTTTGAGACCCGGCCTCTGTTTAGCCCACTAGCCTCTGTTTGGCCCACCAGTCCTGCTGCATTTTAGTGGAGACCAGAGGTGGCTTTTTCTTCCCCATTTCTCAAAACATTTTGGGAACCGTTGCTGCTGACAGAAGATAATAAAAACAGCCATGGTCAGGAATGTGCTGAGGGTTGTTTGGATGCAAGTGATGATAGTTGTAACTAACCAGCTTTTGTCTACACTGAAAGTCACCACAGCATGGAATTATAACCACTGGCATGACTAATTCTGATACTACAATAAAACAGAAGTGTTTATACCTGAGTGTTGATTATTAACGATACAATTTGTGTATTTTAAATAGCTTTTTAGCAGCCAGGAAGGCACCTTAGTGCAGTGGTTCTCACAGCAAGAAACCCTAAACTGACACAATTTAAACCACAGATCTCCATCTGATAAGACTTTTTGCATTTAGATGCTTTATCACAGGAAGTGTATGAAACCCAAGACCAAAATAGTCTACATACATTCATACGGTCTTTCATTGTGTTACTTATGGATGGAATTGTAGTGAAAATAAATTATTCCCCTTGTTGCTGGAGACCCCCAGGAACCCCCTCAAGGACCCCTGTGGTTCCCCACACCCCACTTTGAAAACCACTGATTTAGTGGTCAAATGAAACTTCTTAGTTTTCTATTTTTCTGTTTTGTGTTTGGCCCAAAAATGACGTAATATAAAATGTTCTATACTTAACTGTAACCCCCCCCCCCCCCCCCCCCCCACACACACACACACACACACACACAAGAGAACACGATAACATATTCATATATCAATATGAGTATACATAAAGTAAACTTAACAAAAGTAAGAATTGTTTCACCTTCTTTACGTCCTCTGTAGGCTGATAATGTCATAGACGTATCAGAATCAACAAAAACGTTATTAACTGGACGTTGCGCAGTGTTTTAATTATTAAGTAAAGTCGAACGTTGTGTGGGCTCGTTGCCTGGAGACGGCCCGAGCAGTTGTTGCTATAGGAAACCGAGTCCAGAAACACCAGCACGCGCCGACTATCGGAACATTCTAGAATTCCGGTGAGTAAAATTCTAAGTGAGGATACTTTAAAATGAGTTTTATACTTTATTGATACTATGTTGAGGATTAAACTCCATGTAGAGAACCAACAGGAGAAACTAAGCTGCTCGAGCTGACTTAAGATCATCAGAAATAAAATGTGACGTTTTATCAGAATAACGTTTCCATTTATCTCTCATGAAGCCTTTGTATTAATTTTTTTGCTGGTTCTGTTGTCTGGTTTAAAGTAAATTGACTGTTGTTTCGAAGAATTCAACTCCTGTCATGTATCATGTATGTAACTGTCACATTACTCCGGGAGTCTCCACCTCACTGCCTGTGTCCTACCAGCAAATTTCAAACAGTCCATTAAGTTTAAGTGCATTCAAATTTATAGGGCAAACTGTTAAATTTACATAAATGTTATGTTAACACAGGAGTAGTCACCTCTGAGTTACTTATGACCCATAAGTAATCTTCATAAGTTATGAGGGATCTGTAAATTATTGTTAAGCATAAGTATACTAAAAAATACCGCTGGTGGCATTAGGGATGTGGTTAAAGTACATACAGTATAGTTGTACTCTTATGGAGAGTGCAAATATAAAGCCATGGTTTTCAAGTAAATAATTTATGAGAAACAAATAAGAAGAAGGTGCTTTTATTATCAGGTCCAGGAGGTGTAATGTCTATTGTAAATATTGCCTATACTTTTGAAAAGTTCAATCTATAAAAACTACTTAGATTTTTTGAGTTTGAGCTTTTATATCCAAATCATGAGCCATTAAACAAATGAAGTGGACTAAATAGTGTAATATTTTCCTTGGAACAGTACTTGGAGAGTGTCATAAAATGGAGATACTGGAGTCTATAAAACTGTGTATGAGTACAGTCCTTGATTAAACAAACCATATATATATATAATAAAACTACATTAACTGAGTTTTCTGGGTCAATCAGATAGTTTAAGGGCGATCCAAAGACATTTACTCTAATTGAAACTGAAATTATGAATGAAAATTCAGTTGTTAATATAAGAATACATAAATATAAGTTTCTCAAGATATTGAATGTGTTACTCTGCTGCATGTTCCAGCTTATACCACTTCTGTAAATACTCACTGTGAAACTCTGTGAAATATTCATATGCTTCTGTAATAGTGTCACTTAACTGAACCTGATAAATATTTTAATGCAGAGTCTGATATTTTTTCATGTTGCTGCAGCAGCACAATGTCTGCACTTCCTGCAAAGCCCGGCCTGCACCATAGTGTGTCAGAGTGGTACAGCAACAACCACCAGCTGTCTGCCACAGCGCAACACGAGCGACACGTTTCTAATGTGATCCGCCAAGAAGGCAGGTCACTACGCAACGAGACCAACTGTACGGTGGGTTGTTGTTTTGTGAGGATGCAACATGTCAGTGTCACCTCCTTCTCCACATTGTATCAGTCCTACCCTCAGTAATTTTGATGCTACCTTTCTTTGCAGACGACCTGGGATGAGAGCGATACCTCTCGCAGGTTGAGCGACCGCGTCTGGGATGTTGCTCGATGGAAGGAAGCATTGGAAACCTGCGCACAGAAAGTAGATAAAGAGATGGAGGATCTGACCCTGGTGATTTATCTCATTTTGTGTTCACATTATTACAAATATATCAGCCTTTTTTGAAGTTCTAGACCCTATGTACTTAATGCTTGTGTGAATGTATTTGTGTGTTTTTTAGGGTATGTATCAATATTATTTGAATCCAATGTAATCAAAATTTAAAGTGGCAGCCTTTCAACAGATAACAATCATACTTGTGAGAACGCAGGTGTCAGTTTGTCCTGTTGAAACAAACTTCACTGTCTGAATCTGACTGAAATGACAGCGATATGACCTCAGCGTTGATGTGTGTTGGGACAGTCTAAAGAGCAGACCGAGCAGGCCCTGGCTGCTACTGCGGTTCCCCTGGAGGTCAGCACCGAGTGTCTGACGCTGAGGGAGGGACGGCGAGGGTACGAGCTGGTCATCGACCCCGTAGATGAGCAATTAAAAAAAGAAGTGGAACTGATTGAAAGGGTGCAGCAAGTCCTGCAGCAGCACATAGACAAGGCCTTTGAGCAGCTGTGGTAAGAGGGCTACAAGGATAAAACTACAGATGGACCCTATTTCTTTTTTTTAAAGTGTTTTTCCACTGTTTTGTATATGTATAACTATTCCCTCAACTTCCATAGTGTGTTTGTCACTTTCAAATATCCACTTTTTGTATTGTTCACCCATGATTTAAAGGTGCAGTGTGTAGGATTTAGTGGCATCTAGTGGTGAGGTTGTAGATTGCAGTCCGTTCCACTAGATGCCACTTAATTCTACACACTGCACCTTTAAGAGTACAATATCCTCTTAATGGGCATGTAAGGTTATAACAGGTTATATTGATGCAGGTTGTTGCACCTGACTGACCACCTTCCTGTGTTTTATGTTCCTAGTATTTTGCAGGAGGCTCGGCACCAACTGACTGCTGACCTCCAAAACAAGATGGACGCCCTGGACATCGATATCTCCTGCCTGTCACTTACAATAAAGTCACCTCTGATCTCCCTGAAGACCAATCCTACTCGCATACCGTCAGGGTAACCTCAAGATGAGGGTGTGCATGAAATAACAGAGTCAAATACTGCGTCCAGTGGCAGCTTTTATGTATTTTACATCTCCATTTTGATTTATTTTGTTGTTGTGTTAGTGTTTTACAGGGCAAATAAAAAATTCAACTCCTAGATTACTAATATTACAGAATTTTTACTTTTTGAGGGCACATTATATCTTGGTATAAACACTTGAGCTGAGTTAAGTACAGAATAATTCTTCAATTTTCACCTTGCTTGGTTAAATCAGAGTTTAAAAAACAGCCTCATAAGCTTAAACGCAGATATGTCATTGCCATTGTTGTAGGTCCTCCACCCCCCAGGAGTGGGTCCAGTTCAGCCAGTATAATGTGACTTGTGCCCAGGAGGCTATGCAGGTGTCCCAGCAAATGAGGGAGGACATGAGTCTCACTAGAGCCCAGGTAAATGTGATGTAACTACATATGACCTCATACTATTTTTTTAAGCTTAAGACTGAATGAAACATCCATTTTGAAGTGGATTTCAGAGGATTTCTTCAACGCAGATTCAGAGATATTTACAAAATTTGAAAATGGTTTGGGAACAGTTTTGTAATATCATGCACTATTTCTGCTCTCATTTCTTCTGTGGGGTCAGATGTGACACATTTGCGATTAATTCCCTTTCTTTTCTTTATCCTCTATTTCTTAGCTGCAGAATGAGTTGGAGACTCAGCGCAGGGCCACAGAGTTTGCTCTCCGTAAGCGAAATCACCATGAAGAGCAGGCCTGCGATGAGCTCGAGTGGCAAATAAGAAATGTGAGTCATCTATCAAAGGTCTTAAACCAGCCGTATTACTGGAAGGCAAGAGGTGACTGTTCACTGTGAGGTGTTTGTTTATCAGCAAGGTGTGTCTGTCTGTAGACTGAAGATGAAATGACTGACATGGAGAGCGACATCCACGGGCTGGATGCAGATCTGCAGGCGAAGACGGCCTCCCTGAAGTTGGCTCACACCAGACTGGAGAACAGGACCAACAGACCTGGCATGGACCTGTGCAAAGATGAGGTTTATATGAAATAGATCAAGGACTATTAGCAGTTGTAATGGAGTTGTTCTGAGGTTTCTTCCTGATTTGATCCTTTTCTTCCTGTGTTTTTTCCCAGGTGCAGCACGGCCTCATTAATGAAGTTAGTCAGCTGGAGGCTACAATCACGGCTCTGAAGCAGAAGCTGTCTGAGGCTCAGTGAGTCAGAGTTTTGTTGCTATGATCACAACTTAGAGCTAATTATTTATCCACGTTTTTATCTTTAAGCAGTAAAAACAAGTCTGTTTTATTGGCCATGTAATTTTGTACATACAGGAAAGTCAAAAATTAGCTAACAACACAAAAATGATAAAGGTAACACTCAATCATCCAGGGAATATATGTCTTGAAATATATTTGTATCTCTCTTAAAACTATTGAATAATGAATAAAATAAAGGAGAAAACACATTTAGGAATGCCGTTTTTATTATACAGTGTGTTCTGTACATTGTGCTGCCTTAACCCCAGCTAATTAAACCGAAGAGAAGCCACAGAAGTGAATAATCGAAAAAATAAACACATAGATTATTTGGGCTACAGTTTTACAGTAATAAATAATAGTTCTTAATGTTTTAAATACCACATGGGAAAGAAATCCATCTAAAACGATCCTCACTGCTTGTTTCTCTTATTCCATGTTCACTCAGACACTCATTACAGAAGATGAAGCTCCATCACGCCCGCATGTTGCAGGATCTCTCCAGAAAACAGGAAGCTCTGTCTCTGGAACAGCGAAGCATGAACACTCGTACCCGCCTCACATCAACTTCCTGCGCTGATAAAACCCCGGTGCTGCTGGTCCCGCTTACAAACTCTAGTGGGAGGAGTAACCTGCAGCTGCTGGCTCAGTAAGAAGATGGTATTAGATGTTTTTTTTGAAGGGAAGGAGTCTAATTTAACAAATATATAAGGATGATTACTTTGTTTTCAGCTTGGATGTAATGTTTATAATCCTGCAGACATTATCAAGCAATGTGCATGACACCAAAATGCTCTGTCCATCCTTAAAATACATTAAATTCTGATGTTGTAAACTTGAAGAGAATAGTTAGCTTAATAAATTAAATGTGTAATGAAATGCATTAATGCTGAAGGACAGAACACTTTGTGTATTTTATTTATCTCCTCCTGTCCTGTCAAGACCTTCTTTTGTGTTGTTAATTTGCTTTCAGTTGTGTTGTGTTAAATGATCACTTATGTACTTTATCTGCATCTATTCAACTTCCTTACAAACATCATGCAAATTATCTTTAAAAATGGTTTACACACATATTTACACATCTAGTCATCAAGATATTTCTGGCATCTGAGTGTATTTACACTTTTGATGTTGTCTTTTTTAGAATTTAATGTTTGAGTGCTACAATTTGAGAGTGAAAGCGCTCAAGTTCATGGTCTAGTAAGGTCATTACTTTTATGAACCATTAGCTTTAATGGCTTTGTTTGGCCTTGTCATATTGTTTGATCATCTGACGCTGTTTGGAGCATGAAGACGGTGATAATGACGTGAACTTTGACTCATACAGTATATACGGTTTAGATAAAAAATCTGGTAAACAGGTAATAAACAAGATCCCTCAAACAATAAACCCATGTTATTCTCACCTGCCTCAGCTTTAATGTCTTTAAATGGATGTTTGTGTCATTCGCTGAATTTTTATGAGGATTAAGACGAGAGAGAGAAAAAGATCTGTTTATAAGAGGTGCTAACACCCTCTTTAAAAGAGATTTATGGGGCTTTTCTGTGTTTGAAGGTTCCGATGAAAGATTATCAGATAAATCTGTGTTTGTTTGTTTAGAAAATCATCTGATTACCAGTTTTCACAGCACTTACGATAAATTACCATATTCTCCAACACATATCGAGACCACAGAAAGGTTAGACGGCATTTGCAAATCAGTATTTGTTTCTCTAAACTACATCGGACTAATACAATGAGCCCTAGAAAGTTGACACAATGTTGGTGGTTATTATTAGTCATAGACATGGAAGTGAGAACTTTGACTAATCACATGAACAACTGGCTCAACACACTGCAAGGCAGAGGAGTCTCCCCTGTCTCAAACCTCGACGAACGGATCAGTTATATGAGAACTTGTAAGCTCCTAAGACACAACATTTTAATAAAACAAATAAAATTGTTATTGTGCACCACATTAATCAATAAGGTTTGACTCTCATCTTGTCTTTGTTAAATATGAGCAAAATTAATTATAAAGGCAATCACAGAAACCTTAAAAGTTTTTTGTTCATGACAACTTAGCCAGGACTGTTTAAAGGATCAGGCGATTCTCTATATTTTCCTTATTGTCAATAAATCTCATGAGCAGAGCCAAACCAAAAATGAGCTAATCTTACAAGTATTGTGTGTGTATCAGGCTTTGGATGCTTGTAAATGGCCCTCATGTTGAAAATAACTGCCGCAAACCTCGGAGGCCGTCAGAAAAGAGAAAACAACAAAATGTTAGAGGTGACTGAAGGCTGTACTAACATCACGTTCAATTCAGCTAATAAATAATATAAAAATATTGTCATTATTTACCAAATATTCATTCTAAGATATCAGAAGAATATATATCATACACATTTGTTTTGAACAGTTGATCGATAGACTAATCAAACAGCTAGCAGCCCTGTTTTGAACTGCTGCAGGTCTTTTCTCGGAAAAACGTTTCTTGGTATCTGTCACTCTGCTCTAATAAAATGCCTCTGCAACAAGTCACTGATTTTCTGCTCCATTTTCTTCACCAAAAGCCTTTTGCATGACACACCTTCTCTTCTCTCACACTCACTTTAACACACCCAAAAAGGAAAACATTCTCTGCCATAAAACGGTGAGAAACGCGTTCGTTACACAAAGCCCAACCCGTCCTCTTCCTCGCATCGACCATCAACTTCGGCACTTTTATGACTTTACTGCCTGGTCCTCCAGTTCATTTAGACTGCTTCAGCTTTAAGGGGATGACCATGTGCTTCCTGACACTCTGAATTATTCTGAATCATTTCACTTAAGGGCCCAGATGCTACCTGTCTGTTGCCCTCCACTGAGAGGGCAATTAAGGCAGCCTGGTGCCTGCTAAATGCCCCCTGCTTCTGCATGAGCGGATGCGTCTTTTTATCTGCATCTCTGTCATGATGTCGTGTAAACCTCGCCCCCTTCATGCCCACATGCATTAGCACCTTTGTGGCCACCGCCTCTTTTCTGCTGCCACGTGTGACAGGGCTGCTGCTTCTATGTCACAGTCTGTACATGACTGAGGGAGATGATTCACATACCTGCTTCGGAAAGAACCTTGCTGCCACAAATGGAGACTCTGTCTTCTGAAATATGTGGTTTATAAATGGAGAGGACACAAAGATAACTGTGCACCTGACTCTTTGTTTGCTTATTTTAGTCAAGACTTTCCTGTCAGCTTGAATTTCAAGATTTAACTTGTCATGGTTAAAAGGAAGAAGTGCCACTTTCTTGCAGGACTTCCTTTGTAAGCAGTATCCATGTCCTAATCTGAAGAGATGCAGGTGAGTGTCAAGGATTGCGTTGCTCTATGTGTCTACTCCTTCACCTTTCTGCTGGGTCTTCCTGCCAACCTGCTGGTCCTGTTTGTGTACCTGCGCAAGGCCCGCAAACGTGGCGCCACGCCCAACGTTGTCTACGCTCTCAACTTGTGCCTGGCCAACCTGGTGCTTGTGGCCTGGCTGCCCGTCAAGGCCCTGGAGACTTTGCTTCAGGACTGGAGGCTACCAGCACCTGTCTGCCCTATTTACCACTTCTTCCTCTTCTCCTCACTCTACGGCAGCTGCCTGTTCATCACCGCCGTGACGGTGGGGCGTTACCTCAGCATTGCATTCCCGATTGTCTACAAGTTGTACCGCCATGCTCGTATCTCTTGCTTCATCAGTGCTGCCCTGTGGACCTTAGTGCTTCTACACCTCGGCATTGGCCTGGTGGCCGAAGGAGGGGCCCACTTTGTCTCCATCAAGAACAACACCTTGGCTTGCTATGAACATTTCAACACCTCCCAGCTGGCTGTTCTGCTGCCCCTGCGCCTGGAGATGGCCATTGTCCTGTTTATTTTCCCACTGATTGTGACGTCCTTTTGCACGTTGCAATGTGTTACCTTGGTGTGGCGCTCAAATTTACCCCCAATGGGGAAGAGAAGAGTTCTGACAGTTGCACTCTCCACACTCGCTGTGTTTGTGGTGTGCTACGCGCCCTACAACGCCTCACACATTGTGGGGTTCGTGTTGCAGGAAAATGTGGAGTGGAGGACATACGCCATGCTGACAAGCTCCTGTAATGTTTTCCTGGAGCCTGTGGTCATGCTGATGCTGTCGCCAGCAGTGTCGAAAGGAGTCATGGGAAGAATGTGCGGACGGCAAAGTCAATTCAGCCGAATCGAGGGGTCTCGTCGTCGATGTAATTATGCCATCGCTGAAGCAAATGTCAGGGCGCCGCCTACGCTATCTGACAGAAGCCAGGCAGGGGCAGAGGTGACCAAAATAAGTCAAGGGTGAGGTCACAGTGAGCGGATAGTTCAGGGACTTTGTGGTGAATCTAAAAGGATAAATAGGATGAAAACATTCACGGACAGACTGATAGAAGATGTCTATCCTTATCCTACTATTGTGAGGCTTGGAAATGTGGAGCACAACTGCTATATGACTCTTCAGAGATGAACCAGAAAAAAAAATCTACAAACAGTCTTTGTCAGTTTCAGGCAGAATGATTAAATCCAGACCACATCACAATGTGTCATCTGACCGTAACTTCTCTTCTTTCTTTTCTCTTTCGACCAAATATTTAAGAAGAAGAATGATGACAAAAGCAGTTTTGCAAGTCTGACCACAAATGTGCAGTATTGATGTTTCCTGTCATATGTCAGTGCTTTTTCTGCCCAATAAAAACTGACTCAGCAAGTAGTTTTTTTCTGGAATGGCCTAAAGCAGGGCCACCTTGTCAGTAAAAAGGAACTGTTTGCAGACTTGGAAATCTACATTTTTGCCTAAGTAGATTGCACGTCTTTGAAATGGACTAAGTGTTACTTCTCACACTCTGAGATTACAACAAGACTTTGTTTTAAACCAGTCAGTGGAAAAAAGAGCTTAACTTTGCATCACATGATCAGTTTGATGACAAATGGCTCCATCTGGTGTCAATTAGTCCTCCAAGCTGCAACACCGAAATCTCTTTCAAATATGTTTTCTTTTAGAAAGTGTTTTTCAAAAATTATGGCTGCGTTTCAGCATTGTTAACGTTATTAGTGACACCTGTGCTTTAGCATAAAGGTTTACCAACGGTTTGATGTTGGAAGTTAAATATACACCACTTATTTCTGCGTTAATTGGTTGGTTTCTGAACATGTTAATCAGCTGTCTCAGTTACGTTTGTGTTTACTTTTTAAAATGTTGTTAAATGACCTCAAAAATAAAGTATGAGCTGTCCAAGTGTATCCTGTGGTTTTGTTTGTTGAAATACCTTTGAATTGAATTAATCTAACCTCCTGTCAGCCACAACACACACACAGTTAAATTCAGCTGGAAGACTGATGATTTGATGATTTGTTTTAGTTTAAGTTGTCTCATGAGACCAGAGAATCGAAGATCTTCACACTTACTGATTGTCTGGGGATTTCTAAATGAAAGTTAGTTGCTTGAACGGCTGCTAACAAACCTACACTCCTTACATTTTGTCAAGGACACGCCTTACCAGAAATGATGCTCTCCCCTCATTCTCTATAGTGAACTGCATGTCACCACCCCAATATGAAGCCGCCCTGAAGACTTTGGATTGGTAGTGTTGGGTTTTTTTTAAAACTCTCTAATTGTTTCCATCCAGTTTTAACAACAAAGCTGGGAGATTGTCCTCAGTCTTTAGTTGAGCAAAGTGCTTACAGACTGATTTGTGAGTCTATAGTCTTAATAGTTAATTATGTTATGTCTTGATTATTATGTAAATTGTCAAGTTGCTCTATTTTTTTCTGATATGCACATACAACATTATCACGATTTACTTAGTGAATGATGTGGTTATCTCTGGGTTACCATGGTGAGCTTATCAATTTAAACTTCACCTTCACCTTGGTGAATGATTACTGCAATTATCAAGTGGTTGATAGATAGCCTGAAATGATCACTACTGCTTCAGAAACACACTGTACACTACTGTAGATTGACCCTGACAGAACAAAAGAGACAGTGGTAGCACAACATGTGGTTTTTTTGGTTTCAATAGGCCTCCATAGTCATCAGACATGAACATTTTGGGTTTGGGTATTCATCCTGGCAGTATACAATACAGAAAGTGTACAATTTCACACACATAAGCAACAAAAAACATACAAGACATTTAAATAAATCACATAATGATGTGGGGGTGAGGGGAGAGAAAAGGCAATAAATATTCTAGATAATGACTGATGCACATTCTTTCATATTTGTTGATACTGTGAAATGTTACAGATGGAAAATATAGTTTATCTTCACTAGTTTTATGCAATTGTGTAAGTAAAGACTTTCTGAACTGAAGTCAGATTCGTTGAGTCAGATGAGCCAAGGTAATATCAAAAATGCCAGGCAGAGAGGGTTGAATTTTAGAACATAAACATGCAAAAACTATAAAACTATTGCTTCAGCGAACTGGCATCTGTCACATATGAAACATCCATATATAATTGGAATATGTAATTTTATTCTAGACTAGTGGAGCCTATTTAGTATCTTGACTTGAATTAAAGGATAGTTCTCAAATTTTAAAGCCTCAAGTGTGTCTTAAAACAA
Source organism: Thunnus thynnus (assembly GCF_963924715.1). Classification (NCBI taxonomy): domain Eukaryota; kingdom Metazoa; phylum Chordata; class Actinopteri; order Scombriformes; family Scombridae; genus Thunnus; species Thunnus thynnus. The sequence continues at coordinate 9,252,946 of NC_089531.1, forward strand.
CAGTCAGGTTTCCATATGAACACTGAAACAGGTTTTCCTCGCTGTAATCATTCCTCCTGTTCATACTGGCCATTAAAAGATCCCCTTCAAATATGCTTTCAATGTAAGTGATGGAGGCCAAAATCCACAGTGTGTCCACACAGTCATTTTGTGCAAAAATGCATTTAAAAGCTGATCTGAGGCTTATATGAGGCTTCAGCAGTCTGAGTTAGTCATATTAAGTGGATATCTGCCATATTTACAGTCTTTTTGTGTTTCCCTGTTGAGCTGCAGTGGAAGTATAATAACAAAAAGAGGGACTTTGGCACTAAAAAAACTGTAACATTGAAAGATATCTACTTGATTTGACTCATTTAAAGCTTCATATTAGCTTCAGATTTGCACAGAAGGAGGTTTGTGGATTTTGGGCCTATGACGGGATCTTCTAATGATCAGTATGAACATTAGGACTGATTACAGCAAGAAAAACACGTTTCAATGTTCATTTGGGCTTCTGACTGTTGTTTTAAGACAGACTTGAAAAACTGTGAACTTGTCCTTTAATGTTATTGCAATATAAATAAACCCATAGAATGAATACAAATCATACAAAATGAACACCAAACATAAAATAATACAAAAATAAAAATAAAAATAGATTTTAATGTTCTCCTTGTGTTCAGATTTACTTGCTTTACATTATGAGGCCTCACGCCAGCACTGAAAACATTGTTCTAGTAAATAAATACACTAAATGTACAGTTGGTGGGTTTTAACTTCCTCCTGTGTGTACAAACATTTACATGAATCATGTCTGATATAAACATGCTGCATGTTCACCCCCCCCCCCGGGGGTCAGCCAGGGATCGTCTGGCACCACGGTGCAGACTAATCACAGGTTTGTTGTTGAGCATGTTGTTGTGACAGTATAAACAGATTGTTGTGTTACAAACTGACTGAGTGTCAGACCACAGTGGAGCTGAGGGGCTCCACAAGCTGCAGACTGAACCCATCTGTCCCCTCAGACATCGATCACAGTTTGTCTGAGACTAATATCAACACCAGTCAGCTGCCAGAACTGGAAAATACGTCACGGATGTCGCAAGTGGGTCTACAGGGCAGACAGGTGGACCCAAACGTAGACTTGGCAGACAGAAATGTTAAATAGATGGCTTTAATGCTCAAAACACAGAAAAAAACAGGCTTACAGGTCATAACGAGAATCAGGCAAACAAGTCCAAAAGAAGCAAGCCAGTCAAAATCAGTCCAAATGTCAAAACTGCAGGAACAGGAACAGACAGGAACAGGATCAAGCAAAATCAGGATCAGGCTGACCAGAACGTGAGAGTACATAAAAGCAAGTATGACGAACTGGCAGGGAATGGATGATTGAGACCAAGTTTAAGTACTGAGGAGCTGAAGCAGGTGAGCAGGTGTGTATGGTAAGCAGAAAAGAAAGTCCGGGGGCACCTGGTGGTCAGGTGGAAAAATTGCAAAGATCAGGGGATGGAGGGATGGAGGGAATGAAGGATGTGGGAATTACAGCAAGATAAAAGCTCCATTTTCCATTGTTAGATGCTGTAACTGATGCATCATCTATTGTTTGTCAAGGCCTTTAACACAGAAAGTTATTACAATACGTTTCCACATACAGCAGGCGGAGCTTTTGAGCAGTTGCTGGGTGATGATGTTTGGATAGAATAAAGATTATGCACCAGAAGATTATTAAATTTCCGCTGTTGAAGGCGGATAGCAGATATTGTGATCTGATCAGTCTGCTTTCAGGAGTCAAAGTATGCTGACAGTGTGCCGGAGTATCAGACAGGTCGGCCACACAGTGATGGAGGTCCTGATATATCAAGTTTGACAGAGGTGAGATTGTCACATTTTTTTTATAATAATTTCATTAAAGGACATGTTTTACATCTGGTCGGCATTTTCATATTTTTCCTCATTTTTCAAAGATGAATGCTGGAGTTCAAAACTTTGATAAATCTGTTAATATTTTGTAATTTTCTTATCATCAACAAATGCCATGAAAAAAACCAAAACCAACAAAATGAATTGATCCTACTGAAAAGTCTGTGAATCTGAAACCTGATATAGTTTTCCTTCTATTTAATTTTTATTTATTTTGAGTAGTACTCTCTATAATCCCACTTCTACATACATGCACAGAACCATTAAACTTTTGCACTTTCTGCATTACTTCCTTTTTATATATGATCATATAAACTAAACTACCTGCTCATTGAACACCACTCACTAATACCTTTAATCTGTATGGCTGTAATCCGTTAAATTTCATTCTTGTCTTTATTTTTATTTATATTTTATACAGACATTTTGCACTATTTTTATTACCTGTAAGGTTGATCTATGTACAATATCTTGTGTTTTCTCTTTTAATTTATCTGTTTATCTTGTTTATACTGTTCTTATTGTAAATTCTTTACCTAGAAGGCACATAGTCATCTGACCGGCATCGACAGTTTTGCACTAATAGCATCATCACTTTTAGTCATTGCTACTTGAACTTTGTTTTCTGTAGATTTAGTTTTCTATAGTTTATATTATAGTTCTATAATATACATTTCTTATCTATGTATCTAATCTAATATACACTGTGCTAATACTCACTGCAGCACTAAATCTGCTGCTGAAAATAGTCCCCAACAAATTAACAATTTACTCCCATTTGAGTACCATCTGATAAAAACAACAGACTATATAGATTCATATTACATTTGCATTTATAGATTTTAAAATATGTATATATAGTATTTATGACCTGCGTCAGATGTACTTCCTCAGTATGAACCTGTTATATTGTGGCTGAGTGCTGCAGACAGAGTAGGGAAGTTGGAAAGTACTGAGATGAACTAACACATATTATTGGTTTAGCTGACAATAAGAAAACTATAGAATAATCAAAACCCTATCATCAGACTTATCCTTTAAATATACTGAACCTTAGAACTAAATGAAGGCTTATGTTGATTATTATACTCTCTGTCAATTTGCATCTGTTCATTTAAATAACTGAATTTCACATTTCAAGAGTGACGCTTTTAAGAAGATGCTGTTTTTCAACCACAGTTTGGTTTATGAGAAATTATAAGGAGAACTTCTACATCTTTGCTTACAGTAATTTCAGTGCGAAAGGTTCCTTTGACTACATAATCTTTATTTTCAGTGACTTGCTTTAGTGCTGCAGGAATGGATGTATGAGCCAGGCTAGCTGTTTCCCCCTGTTCCCAGTCTTTAAGCTAAGCTAAGCTAACTAGCTGCTGGTTTTACAGTATTAACTGTACAGACATGAAAGAGGTATCTAGAACTACTCCTTTAATATAAAATTTGTTGCTCTAAAAAGCTCTAACTGTACACTACCTGCTCAGCACCAAACAACAAACGGACACAGTTAGCTGTAGACTAGCTGGTGAATGTAGCGGAGCATTTAGTAGCTAAAGAGCCAGATATTTCCCTCAGGAGTTAACAGAGAGAAAAAATAGAGCTAAAAGAGAGTGAATATTGGACTTACATTCACCAGGGGGACAGAAACATGACTAAAAATTAATGATTATGTTGCTCCGTAACTGCTGGATGTGTAAATAAGCAACTGTTCAAACATATCAACTTAAAAAGTGATGATACGTCAGTGATGTCTTCACATCTTGTATCTGCTGCCCCCAAGTGGCCAAAAAAATCAGTTAATGCAGGTTTAAAGTGAGGTGGCTAATGGCAGGTCAACAGTCAGACACAAGAAAACTCAAAAACTGTTTTGTTTTGTTTATGTGGCTGAAATGTGTGCAGTTCTTTTCTTTTATAAATCCCGACTCATGTTTTCTTTCCTCCAGCACCTGTAAGAGTCCGTCACCGGTGTGAGCGGCCACTATGCTGACCTGTCACCTGTTGCTGTGTGTCTACATCGTCACCTTCCTGATGGGGGTCCCTGCCAACATCCTGGCATTCTGGACCTTCTGCCTCAAGGTGCGACGCAAGGCCACCCCGATAGACATCCTGCTGCTCAACCTCACCATCTCCGACCTCATCTTCCTGGCTCTCCTGCCCTTCAAAATGAAAGAGGCTTTTGACAACATGGTGTGGCTGCTGCCTTTCCCCCTGTGCCCCTTCACTGGTTTTCTCTTCTACGTCACCATCTACAACAGCACCCTGCTCCTCACGGCTGTGAGCGTGGAGCGCTACCTGGGGGTCGCCTACCCTCTCAGGTACTCCGTGTACCGCAGGCCTCGCTACGCCGCGGTGGCCAGCGTCATCTTCTGGGCGGTGACCTCTCTGAACCTCAGCGTGGTTTACATCATGCCCTACGCTCAGTGGAGAAATGTTGCAGGCAGTGACAACAACAGCTCCGCGCTGCCTCCGACCACCTGCTACCTGAATTTCACCACCGAGGAGCTCAACATCCTGCTGCCGTTCCGCCTGGAGCTCTTCCTGGTCCTCTTCTGCATCCCCTTCTTCATCTGCTGCTTCTGCTACGTCAACTTCATCCTCATCCTGTCACGTCTCCCAAACATCAGCAGGCGCCGGAGGCTGCGAGCCATCGGCTTGGCCCTCGGTACCCTGATAGTATTCGCCGTCTGCTTCGGGCCCTATAATGTCTCCCACCTGGTGGGGTATGTGCGTAGTGACAGTGAGCAGTGGAGGGACGTGGCGTTGCTCTCCAGCACCTTCAACGCCTGCCTGGATCCCTTTATCTTCTACTTCTCCTCTGCGGCGGTCAGGAGCATGTTGAGTCGCTGCGTCAGGAACATCATGGCAAAGCTGCACATCCTGAGGTGTGAAGGGGCTCCTCACTGACTTCACAAGAGACCCTCCAAGACTGAAAACTACAGGAAAGTAGCACCTCTTTGTGTGTTTTTGTTTAGTATGTGTTGCTTATTTTATGCAAAAAAAAAGGACAAATGTTACTGCAGTCCAACCAATGAAAGAAGCTCTGGCAATATTTTAATTGTGGCTGGCAGATAAGATTGTGTCCTAACTTTAATAGAAAAGAGGTGATGCTTTGCCATAAAACACTTAAACGCCCTGAAAAAAATTGTTTCCCAATGAGCTTCTTACTATAAATGATTATATATGATATATGAACATGCTATTTTCTACCACACGTTAAACCAGTTGTGGTTGTTGTTTGCTTATGTTGTCAGCAGTCAGTTAAAGGACCAGTGTGTAGGATTTAGTGGCATCTAGTGGTGAGGTTGCAGATTGCAACCAACTGAATACTCCGCCTCCTCCCAAGCGTATAGGAGAACCTACGGTGGCCATGAAACTCGCAAAAAAACACGAAAGGCCCTCTCTAAAGTCAGTGTTTGGTTTGTCAATTCTGGGCTACTGTAGAAACATGGCGATGCAACATGGCGGGCTCCGTGGAAGAGGATCCGCTCCCTATGTAGATATAAAGGGCTCATTTTATGGTAACGAAAACACAACAATTCTTATTTTCAGGTGATTATACACTAATTAAAACATACTTATGAATATTTTAATCAATTTCTGCCAAGTCCGTTCTGCTAGATGTCACTAAATTCTACACACTGCACCTTTAAATCTAATCAGACCGCGCAGCCTTGATTAAGCAGATTCAATTTTTCAGTGTTAAACTCTGTTAAACTGAACTTAAATTTTAAATGATGCTCTTTAAGTCATGTCAGAGAAATACTTTAAGGGATCAAGTAAATACATCAAGATGCAAATCAGTTTTTGTTCTTTACTGGCTGATTCGAGCTACAAATGACTCTTTAGCCAAATGACACGCAAAAAAACATGTTTCACTTCTACATGTGTCGAGCATTTGCAGATAGCTTTTGTTTTTGTATCTGCTGAGGTTGTAAGATGTCTTTCTTGGAGATCTCTGACTTTGCCTGAATGTAATTTCATCTATGGACCAAACGACCCGCATGGCTCAGCGCCATTAGATAAAAGTGGTAAAATGTGTTTTAAAGCAAGACTTACTATGAAGTGTTAGCGTTAAGTTGTCACTGATGAGATAAGTAGCGGTTAAGAGATCATTGATGCATAATGAGCTGCACTTGAGAAGGACCTCTCCTGTGGACTTTTTAGTCATTTATTTTTTCTTAAACTGTTTTTGTTTTTTTTGTTTTTTTTAAAGCCATCAAGTGTGCACTTAAAACTGTCAGCAGGCCAATAATAAAGAGTCATTATCAAAGGACAGATAACTGTTATTAAGTCAGTAATAGATGGTTTGTTGCTTGGATGCTCTGCAGCTTTCATCCAGAAGGTTGAACAGTCAGTGAGAGAAAACTTACATTTTAAATACATAAAAACAACCCGGCAGATATTTTTTATTCAAACGACTCATTGCTGACTCATAGTTATAAAAGTAATGTATTCATAGTTTATTGAAGGCATTAATATCAGCATATAAACATAAATTATTGTTGAGTGGTTCCAAAACTTGTTCATTTGTTGACAGCTGCTCTATTTGAGTCGACTGTCCCCCAAAGGGATCCCCAGATAAATTTTAGGGGTCATGAGATGAATAAAGGGATAAAATGGAAATATATATATATATACATATATCGCTGTACTGCAACACTTCTTTATCTCTTCCTCTTCCACTAAAATCCTTCAAATGAAACAAACTGTTGGAAAAAAATCAGTCTTTGCTTGAACATTTGCTCATAACTTTCTTTATTTTGAGGCGTCACAAACCAAAAAGGTCACAAATGAAGGGTGTAATCTGGTTAACTGGAGGCTCTCTGGTGTGATTTTAGGGCAAAAAAAAGAGTCTTATCAGGTGCAGACATACAGTTTACTGGTTAAATAAGGTTTTAACAGCTGCCTGCATGTGACTCAGAGAGCAACAAGGACACTGTTTAATCAAAGATGAGTGTTTTACAGGAGCGAGGGATAAAGCAATTAAAAACCAGGGGCTGTTAGACTACATAAGCAGGAAGAAGAGACGTCCACTGCTGAGCTAATTTGGAGTTATAAGCACAAGACAGGCGGAAGTGTAAACACGGACATTAAACAACGCTGCGGTGAAGCGCGTCTATAAAGCACGTCTCTCTCTGGTCTGAAGGGACTTCAAACAAGGAGGCAGAGCGCTGACTGATAACCGCCCTGCGACCATTTCCCGACAGTAATAGTGAACGTAGTATATCCTGTTGTATACTGCGGAGCCAGAACACTCTGTTCATTTATTAGTTTATTGAACACAATCACCATTTATAAAATTGTTCCCTCCAGCAGAGAAAAGGTTGAATGTCGGATGAAGCTTTTGGATCTTGATGTTTACTGTTGACAAAGAAATTTAATTCAGTTACATGTTTAATGTCATTTAATATTTATCTTATTGTCTCTCAGTAGTAATAGTTTTCCTTCCTTTACCAAAGTAATCATCTTATAGTCACACAGAAAGCTAACAGAGTGTAAAAATATGATGTTTTTCTTTCTGTGTAGTTCTGTGTAAATTTAAAGGTAAGCATACAGCTCATTAAATATGGAGAAGTACTGGAGTTTAAAATAATTCACTGAATAGATATCTACTTGAAATTGATGGGTTTTTTTCATTTTAGCATTATTATTTGCAATTTTAGCATTATTTATCTACTCTGTTCAACTGTGTAACTGATATATAAGGACTGAGTTGGGACTTAATGTATTCTGTCTCGATTGTTCTTATAATTAGTGCCAAATTACACTGTTATTAAAAAAAAAACATACAAGGAAATAAGAAATTCAATTTTTATGCAAAATTAGATATAAACTAACTAGTGAGTATTTTCTTTTTGCAGTAGTAGTGATAAGACTGAATATCCTACACAAGAGGAAACATAAATATCAAGTAGCTTTTTTTTTTTTTAATAAAACTAATTGACATGTGATTGTAAAAGAGACAAAATGGCAACTTGTTTAAATATTAAAAAGAAAAAAACACCCTGCAAATTCTTCTCTCTGAAGTTTTGATCATCTCTTGTCATCAGAAAGTGTTTTCAGTTCACCTTAAAAGGAAAAAAAAAGACAATTAAAATAGTTTTTCTGACTGCATCATAACAGCACAGCTGCAGGATATTTCATGTCTGCTTTCATAACAGAGTAGAGTAGAACACAAGTACTTTAAAAACTACAATAACTGTACTTGTAGTGAGTTAATGAGATAAAACTAAATGAGTTTACTGACAGCGTGTGATTCATAATAGTTTATCAGATAATTTTATATTGATTTATAAACACCGCAAGGCTTTGATATCTGATATGAACGTCATTTCCTGTCTTTTTATGAGTTCAGATTTCAACACCATGAAACATTCGGCTGATGTTCCTCAAATATCAAAAAAACAAAAACACAAGTTTCATACATAGAGTATTTATTCAAAAAAAATTAAATATGACAACCAAATAAAAAGGCTCAACTTTAGGACCAGGATCAGGTAAATGTTAAGACAAAAAAAAAAAAAAAAAAAAGGTCTTGACATACAGTTTTACTTCTAAAAGTGACAAGATGTCATAATCAGGCAAAAAAAAAAAAAAAAAAAAAACCCAAAAGAACAAGCACATTAATACACTGTGAAACCCAAACATCACTTTTCTCTTCGAGCGTGATATGCAGCAAACCACAGAGGTGTAAAGATTTATGTTTGTGGGGAAACGGGCACTCATGATGACACAACCAAACTATCCCAAAATTTCACATTAGAAGAAAAAAAAAGAAAAAGAAACAAAAAAAAGAAGAAAAACTACAATTAAAAAGGAAAAACCGATTGCACAAACACTTCATTATTGCCGTCCATTTAAGAATGAACACATGAAATTGACAGTAAATAATGAAAAAAAAAATGTTGTTAACAGGCAGTAAAGAGACGCGTCGTGTCCCCCGTAGAGATGAAGTCAAATAAATAATGCTACATAATGTTTAGATCCTCGTTTTCATGAGTTTGTTTGTTTTTTTTGAAGTAGAAGAAGAAGAAGAAGAAGAAATGTTTCGGGTTGTGCTCCAGAGTGCCCGTCCACTTAAAACCGATCCCCCACAGGCCGTTTGGTCCTGTCAGCTCCGAAAACTGATCAGTTCTGCATATTATCTGTTCTTGGCATATGTTGGACGCGCGCGCTCTCTCACACACACACACACACACACACACACACTCACAAACCAAACATACACACACAATCACAACTTACAGTATTGTCATGTATCAATATATACTTATCCATGTAGACTCGGAGCTCGGCGCCCGTTCTGAACGTTAAGATTTCATTGTTTTACTCAGTTTTTTTTTTTGTTTGTTTGTTTGTTTGTTTGTTTTCTGTTCAGCACCATCAGGAAAGGCACAGTCTGTAACGGACAAAATCGACAAAAGTCTGAGGATGAACTTTCAACCCTCCTCTTGTGAATATGCAAAAAAAAAAAAAAAAAAAAAAAAAAAAAAAAAAAAAGAAGAAAAAGACCCAAAATAAAACCTTTAATGATGCAGTTTGCAGTGCTGTAAAAATATTAAGAAATGTGTTAAACCCCATTAGAGTCTTCTGCTTCCTTCATGAGCTTTTGAGATGATAAAATAAAATTCAGAGTAGAGGGAGGTCTTCACAGCTCGCCTTTAGTTTGGTGAATTTTAAAAAAAAGAAGAAGAAGAAGAAGAAGAAGAAGCAGAGGATGGTTGACGGTTCATCTCATCACTACATGACAGAACAAACCCTCCGACCGTCTCCACAAAAAGCAGGTCAATGCAGCATCGGTTTCGCTTTTCACGTGAAGTATTGCATTATCAAATTTTTTTTGGAAAAAAACGATCATTATTAAAACGTCGATATTTCAATACAGCTGTTACGATTCCGCATCAAATAGGATTCTGTTAGAAAAAATAAGTAGTGTGTGCATTACATTAATATCTTTAAATATAAATATATCTTCGTTCAGACTTAAAAATGCTTCTTTTTTTTTTTTCTTCTCTTTCTTCAAATCACATGAAGAAGAAAAAAAAAAAAAAAAAGGCATCTGATGTCTGGCCCTGCGCCCTGCCTACAGGCGTCTTCAGGTCGATTTACTGTACGTGGCGTCGTGAGTGGAAAAGACTCAATATACACTTTCAAAATAAAACAAAAAAAAAAAAAAAACAAGCAGAGCACTCGCCAACAATGTTAAACATGCCCACAACTGACTCTTTTTCAAGTAAAAATCAAATGCTGGTAATGTCTGACATTAAAAAAAAAAAAAAAAAAACAGCTTCAACGTGACGACAAACACAAAAAGGGCGCTTGGATTATTGTTAAAAATGTTTTAACTGCAGGCAAAGAAAGAGTCTAAACCAACGCACATCTCAGCATCTCGACTCCACAAACACATGCATCTTTTTTTTTCTATTTTTCTTTTTAAGTGCAGTAAAATACCATAACCTCTAAGTCTCTCTGTATTAATATATATAGCCTATATATATGTATCTGATGAAATATTTAAATAAATGTTTTCTTATAGCAGCTGAAGTTTGGTTCTGGTGATGTGTGGCGAGCACAGTTAGCAGTACAGAGACCATCCAACCCTCCAGGCTCACCCTCAACCAGGCACGTTGGTTTGGTCCAAAGTGATGAAACCGTCCGTGTTAAACGACACTGCGAGACCATGACGGACTAAACTCTGCAGGGCTGGGCGTCCAGAAACCGGCAGCACTGTGACCCAAGTTCTGATGACAGATTAAAAGGCAACGAGATAAACTTCAAAATGTTGGATTCTTATAAACAGATTTCTTTTTACTTGATTATATCGATTAATTTTTGCATTTAACTCCATATTGGTAAATCAGAAGTGTGTATAAAAGTAGCAGAGAAAAATCTGCTTTATTTGCATAATGCGGTAACGCTTTATTTTACAGGTCCTTTAATTTTAAACCAATTTTTTTGGAAATTTTTAGAGTAATTTGAGGTATTTAACGGTTAATTTTTAGGACATTTTACAGAGACTGTTGTGCAATTTGGTAAAAATTACAGGAAACTTTGTTTAAATTGGTTTAGTTGGTAATTTTTCTTTAACTGACAGAAGATATTTAGTTTTCAGTGTGTAGTTTTTTGTGTCAAACTATATATTAGCATATTAACCCTCATAACCCTTTCAAAGAAATGTCCTAAGAATTATGATTATTATTATTATTATTATTAGTTACACAGCAGCTACTTTTAGGAAATTATTGAAAAAAACCTAATATGTTAATGTTGGGTTTAGCACATAAAACTACACACTGACAACCAAGTATTTTCTGTCAGTTAAAAACTGTCAAAAGTCTATTTTATTAAGAAATTTTGAAAAAGAACATCTACGTATACAAATAGCCTATAATGAACCGGTATTTACCAACTTAACACCTTTTTACATTTTTATCTTATAATTTGAACAAAACGTCCTAAAAATTAACTGTTAAATACCTGCAAAAAATGACCAGGAAATCAGTATAAAATTAGGAAGCGTTACCCATAATGATACATTATTTGATCCAAAATAGAAAGGTTTTATGAAATCGAGCACCATCCTGGAACCGTGTTGAGTTTCGAGTACTGAAAGCGGTTTTGGTGCTATAATACTGCCAGTCGAGTGACACCCAGCTCATACCGACTCTGAAAACTAACGCGACAGAGACTCTGAAATCTGAATACGAAGGCTTCGACTGAAGAGTGCAAACTGCGAGTCCTGACGGTGCATCATGTGAGGACGCACATCCAAGTACACAGTCTCTGCCTTCACTTAGCTGCATGTTATATAGTTCAGATATTCAGATATTTATTACAGCATCGTACGGAAGGCCGAAGACGCCAACTGTGTGTGATTATTTATGTTGTTTTAGTTTTCTCGCAAACACAAAAATGACTTTAAAATCTCGCTTTGTTTTTTGAGATCATGACAAGATTACTAATTATCATGAAAAAACAAAGTCCGACATTATTTTAAATAAACTTTCATTGTGATAATTACTTAGTGATCAAGAAAACGAGATTGTTACCTGGAGAATATTTTGACATTTTAAAGATTTTTAAATCATATGACAAGAAAGTTTTGGCCGAAATTGCAATTTTTGTTTAGCTTCATTAATTTTATCTGAAACCGAAACTGTTTTGGCCAATGATTAAACCGCCGTCCGATCTCCATTTCATTCCAAGAACAAAATATTTTGTGTTCACGAGGAAACAAAGTGCGTTAAAAGTGGGAATCAGGAAATAACTGCTTCCTTATAATGAGAAAACATTAGAAATAATCACACAAACCCGGCCTGTGATGTGACTGTGCTGTCCAGCCCCTCATGTCGGGCAGTGCAGTGTTTTTTTTATAGTTACTGTTAAACTAAATGCATTAACAGAGGCACCCAAACCAACATACGATTAAAAAACCCTCCGTCCTGCCAACATTTCACACTCTAACCAAATCAGGCACTTTTGTTATAATCTCACAAAAACGCCGTCAGACGACTCATCCACGCGTCACATCTGCGGCGTCAATCCTACTCCGAGTTCATTATCACTTGCTAAAACTCGCTCGAGAACCGTTTTAGCGCACAAATACTCATCGAAAACAATCACCACCGAACCTGTTCTCTCTGCTTTAACACCTTATTGCACAGAACGAGCTGTTGACGACTAAATTGGTCAGTTTTTTTGTTAAAAGTGTGGGGGAAAAAAAAAAAAAAAAAAGGTTTGTGGTCATCAGAAGATAAAAACTGCTCTATTGCTGAAAATAAATGTTATTTTAAGTTAAAAAGAGACGAAAACTGATAAATAGCAAGACGAATAAAACACATGAGAAACGTTTGGTATATTATTCTGTACCAAGCTGAGCTATTAAAGTGAGAGTTTTTAAAATTGTCCATTTTGTGGCCATGGCGTCGTATTCTAACAGTCCTTTTTATGCACCTCGCCTCGCAGTAAGGCAACAAGCGATACACACAATGCCTCAAAAGAATGGCAATGTACGTGGCTTTGTTTAAAAAAAAAAAAAAAGGTTTCATTCAGTGTCTGTGCTGGTAAGAGTGTAGAGATACGCTTCTTACTGTCTGGCTGAATGACTGTGAATAACCATCCATTGGCTTAAAGGGAGACAGAAGAGTAAGGAGTAAGGCAGCCTGCCGTTTTTGAGAGAGAGAAAGAAAAAAAAAAAAGGGGGGGGGGCGAGAAGCTTTGCTATTTACGAGTGTTCTCGACTAACACGTTGCCATGGCAATCACACATTTGCTCGACAGACAAATACAGTATTGTATCTAGACAAGCTGAAAACACACAAACATGTAAAACCGTCTACAATATAAACCAGCGACATTAGGCTCAACGTGAGGCTCAAGTCGGGTCCTCACTGGTGCTGCTTCGTGCCCACCCATGCAACAACAAAAAAAAAACAAAACAAAAAAAAATCTGCTGTTTTTGTATTCCCTGCTACCTCGCCATGCTCTGTTTTATGATCCAGAAGCACACACTTGAAATTAAAAAAAAAACAAAACAAAACAAAACTTTGAGCTGCTGTAAAATGTGGAAGGCGAGGATGTGAGTTTTTAAAAAGGAGACAGAATCCATCATGATTTAAAATACAGCAGAGGAGATGAGGGGGAGAAAAAAAGAGAGATGCATGGGTGGGAGCACAGAAACAATTGGCTGGTTTCAAATTGCATAATGCAGCTGTACTCCTCTCTGGCTTATGACATCCTTACGCAGCCTGCTGCCGTCGTCGTGTTTTCCGGTGACCAAAGCTGCGACGGCACGACGTCGCTCTGCGCGATGAGACGAGGCGGCTGATCCGAAGTCGAACACTAAGACTGGCTGAGTGGGCTGGTGAAGGTGGAGGGAAGTGGAGGTGGGGGGGGGGTGGGCGATCAGGCGAAGTACATGGTCCTCAGTGTGTCGTGGTGGATCTGAACGGCCTTGGCCAGCGCCGTGGGGTCCCTGCCGTTACTCTGCCCTGAGACGTGGCTGCCTTCAGCGCTGCCGGGAGGAAATGAGCACGGAGACGGAGGGAGATAATGGTAAGTAGCATGAAAAGGATCTAAACTACTATTAAACATTTATAAAAAAGGCAGTTCATGGGCTTTGACTCCTTAAAATCAAGCAGTATGTGCCGTACCTGTCGTGCTCTTTGTCGACCAGGTGGTAGCGGGCGCGGAAGGCCACCAGGTGGGCGTAGTAGGCGGGTGCTGGGATGGAGACGGAACGCGTGCAGCGTACGTAGGTGTGGCACAGCTGGTAGGTGAGGAGCTGGAACTCGTCGGCGGTGAAACAGTTGTCGTCCCACAGTACGTGGTAGTGGGAAGGCCGGCTCGTACCCTGGAGGGAGGGAAGCCGAGTTAAATGGCACCCGAGAGGAAGCGGATCCAAACAACGAGTGGCTATAACTGAACGAGACCGGCTGACCAACACACACTGCAGCCCTTAAACAACTTAAACTAACTCTGGTATGAAAAAAACAACAACATGGTGCTCAGTTTGTTTCACCTCCTGCTGCTCTCCACTGCTGGAGACGATGTTAATAACAACACAGCGGAGAACTCCTCTTCCCCCTTATTTTGTTGTTCTCATAAAACTTAAGAGGGAATAGCCATCAGCTCTGGAATCAGACTAAATAAAATGTGTAAATTAAAATGTTATGAGTTCTGTTAACTAATCAATAACAACTAGTTGTTGCCTTCAAGACCAAATAAATATAAAAGCATCCATGTGTTGAGCTGCTGAACTCTGAGACCAAACATTTCTCGTTTGGGAATGTTTTGTTGTTTCCATTGCATCTTAACACTTATTAAAATGTTACCACAAGTCAGTTGTTTTTTATAGCTATCTCTAATCAAAACAGACAGATTCTTACCAATCACAACAGTTAAATTCTCTATAAAACTATCATCTTGTTACCATTTTCTGTGCGGTAATTATAAAGACCAAAGCAGGGTGTTGAAAGTCTGCATTGGTGTCGAGAGGCTTACCTGGATTCCAGCGTGACTGCAGAGGTAAAAGTCAAACTCGTAGGGGTGGGTAATGTCCGTGTCCACTGTGGTGCCGGCAGGAATGTTCCCACTTCTTCCAACCTGCCGGGAAAACACATTCCAACAAACTCTTTAAAGATCAGAGCAGTAATAATAATAATAATATCAGATCCTTCAATCTCTCTTTTCCTTTTTGTTAGATAACGGCTCATAAATTTAATCCCACTTTACCGAATCAATCAGAGAGATGGAGAGATGAGGCAGCTATAATAATTAGTAGACCCAGAGTTCCATTAATGTTATCTACAAAAAGAAATCCTGCGAGTTACTCACCCGTTCGTTGCGATCTGCACAGAAGAGGCGTGTGTGATGGCGTTTCTGTACGACGATGTAGGTAATCCCTGGCTGGTAATCCTTCTCTAGACTGATGCAAGCCTCCCTGATGGCCAGCAGCTCATAGTACAGCACCTACACAGAAAAATACAGCTTGAGTTTGAATCGCTAAGTAAAAAAAAAAAAAAGAAAATTACCTTTGCTAAATTGGTGCAGAGACACAACAACAACCCTCCAGGAAAATGAAAACTACAGTTACTGGCCAAGTTGGACAAAACATTAAAGATCTAAAGAAAGAGAAAGGTTATTGTACCTGTCTGAACTGGCCCTCAGACACTCCGTCCCTGTAGAAAATGATCCTGGTTGGCTTGTAGCGGGTCGATTTGTAGAACTGGATCAAGAGCTCTCGCACCATGGAGGCCAAGTCCTGGATGACCTCCTGTCTGGGCCTCTGGACCCGCACCGTAGCACAGTACCTGCTGGGATGGGCGTCCATGCTGCCCACCACCTGTAGAGGAGGCACAACAGCCGTCAGCTGAGTCAGATACTATGATGGTAAAATCTACAAAAGCTTATAAACTCCACGGCTTTTCTGGACTTTGTCTGCATCAAAATTGATGCAGACAAAGTATATACAAGTAATAAAAGGCCTAAAATAAAAACTAAATATATTTAAAAATCATAATTTTATGTTCTAAACTCCCAACTTAGGCTCTAAAATAATGCAGGAAACTGTGCTCCGTGTACATTTCTGTTAAATACTGTATACCAGCAAGGAAAAGCTGTTATAACCCAAATCAGCTTTACTACAGTTACAGTACTAACCTATAACCAGTAGCACCAGAACGGTTCCTACCAGTTCAAAAGCATTTCAAGGGAAGCAAAAGACTGATATGTATAAGTTGTATTTCAATGTATACAAAAGTAAGGAGGAAAGACACAAAGTGAAGTCTCACCGCTGCAATAGATGGTTTTTTCCCGTCTCCTGCTGGAGGATGAGTGACATCAGCCCCGAGGAAGATGATCGGCTGCTGGAACACAGAGGGCCTGGATGGAAGACAAGAGACACAATATTATCTTCCAACAAGTCTGTCATGATGAGTCATGAATTTATCACTACTGAGGTACACTGTAAACAGTAAACATGCCCGTCATAATGTTACGTATGAGTCAAACAGCAAGAAGGTTTTTGTTAATCTTTTATTTGCTGTGTTGTCTTTACCGTTGGTGTGGAACCAGGATGTTATTGATGCCTCCCAGCTTGACGTTGATCTTGAGGCAGAGGTTGGAGAGGGTCTGTGGGGACGTCTTCACTACGTTCTTCACCTGCACGCACTGGGTGGCCATGCCCAGGAGGGTGTCTCCCACCCGCTTCACCTCAGCTGTGGGTTTAGAGCTCATGTTAGAGCTCGGCCATATTCCTCATAAAATACCTCATAAATAAACTGAGGCTACTTTATGTTTTAGTCTTAAGTAGAAGTAGCCTAGAAGGTTTGAATCTAACTTCTCTACACATTCACCTCTTGATTTTAATCTCAGTTACTGTTGTTGTCTTATATTATACTATAATATTACTATTATTTTTATACCATAGACGGGCGTTTTGCCAGGCAGGATGACGATGATTAGCTGCAGCCCAGCGTAGGTGTTCTTCAGGTGTCTGAACATGGGCTCCACACTATCAGCTCCCTGGGCGTATTTACAGAAACATGGCTGGCCTTGGATTGGCATCCCAGCATCCTTTGAGATTTTCCGCAGCTGGTCAGTGAAGCTCCTGCGTGTAAAGAAATTACCAGCAAATTAGTTTATTGATATAATTCCACAAGTCAATTTAGGAGTAACTAACATGTTGTTTCTATTCCAAAACAAATCAGTGTGTTGTTATAATAACTCTTGAATAGATGTATCTTCTTTTTTAATGCATGTTTAAATCTAAAAAACAAAGACCACATTTTGTGACAGACATAACTGACACCGTTTGTGATTTCCAGCTAAATTTGAACTTGGTAGCATACACTGATTATAGTCTCCTGATGTTAAAAGTGGCACTTTGATGCCTTGAAGTGTGTTAGCTTTTCAACCCTAACCTCATTTGCAAAAAAACTGTATGATGTCTTCCTCCATCAATCAATTCTCAGTGTTTATCACGTCACTGGTAAGTCGCCACTCCGCTAATAAGCAGCTAAACCGAGCAATGACATTAATTATGTGAGCTCACTTGAGAATCTCCTCACGGCACTGTCTCTGGGTGGCAAAGCAGGCGATGGCCCACATCTTAATCTCCACTCCGGTGTGGAACTGCTTCCCCCTCATGTCCCACACCCCGTGGCTGGGTGTGGCCACCGTGCGGTTCTGCAATGACAGTGCAGGGTTGATCTGCTGGGGCTGGCAGTCACGAAGACACACACACACAGTACATCGACACACACAGACAGTGATGTGGGTTCAAAAGAAATCGGGCAGCCAGCAGGATCTCAAGATCAAGGGCTACTGATGAATACAGTAGGCTGATGATGGCATTTGAGATGAAGTTTTATCTGTGCTCACTTCTGATTGGGTTGTGCATTTAGGTTGTATTGCAAGAAAAATGATTTCTATGACAGACATGCAAAACAAAGTACTTTTAAAATAAAACAAGTTCTCTAGATGATCTCTCAAAACAGCATGCTTGTGTAAAAGAGTGTAAAATCTCAGCAAATTCAAAATAGAAACAGTTCACTCAGATAAAGAAAAGATGTGAGACAGACATGAGGAAACCAGAGAGAATTGTGGTGAAAAGTGGACACACATCAAACATGAGAACTAAAAGCTACAGATTCTAATCACAGGGTTTCCCCCTCAGAAATGAAACGTTTCATTCAGAGAACTGCCTACAAGTGAAGCCGCACTGGCTCATTTTCAAATGATACTAACACAATTTAAATATCCGAAGGCTTATTTGATAGATCATCATCCTTCGGTTTTGGCAGAGAAAGTCCCCGACCACTAAAAACCATTTTGGATATTTTTGTTAGGCCACCTTGTACACTTTTCGTTTGACAAACTGGAGGAAACCCTGCTGTCTCAAACACACACACACACACACACATTGAAGGACACACATGCATATGAAGCGTGATTTAAAGGAAGGTACCATAAAGGGTTCAGAGCTCACCCTGCCGCCATATTGCAGCATGGGGGCCGGCAGGACGCGGCCCATCACCTGAGCCATCTCGTCACGAACACGGAACTGGAACTCCTGGACAAACGGGTCGGCCTCGTAATTTGCGCTCCGCACCTGAGAGGAGAGACATTTGTTTTTAGTGCAGAAGACAAACATTTAGAGTTCGTGCGGTATTATCTCTGGTCGCCGGGACGCTCACCAGCCTGCTGATCTCTTCCTGTCTGTCGGGGGCAGAACGCGCTGTTGCTTTTATCATGGTTGACGTCTGGTTATCTGTTAATTTTTTAATGCAGCGCTGTCCGGCAACGATGTTGCATACCTAGATGGAAAAAAAAACAAACAGTAATTCAGGTTAATCCAGCTCTTAATCCATCCTGATAATCAGACCGAACTGCCATTTCGTTACACTTCACTCATTCAGTCTGATGTTGTGTTCATGTAAGTAGATTTCTTGTTGGGAGTGGGTGTTATATGCTGACATCATTTGATATGGAAGCTGGGAGCAGTTAATGTTTTTTTATAATTGATCAGATAAAATATGTTGATTTAAGAGTTATTCCTGTACATGGAAACAGCTTCAACTGGTCAATCTCATCCATGCTTGTCACCATTTTTCCTAACATCATTTTTTTGTGAATGTATATCAGAAGAAGACATCCTCATTCTGAATCCTACCTACTAAGATCTGACTAATCTACTGTTTCTCCAGCTGGTGGAAACACGTGTCAAAGGGCATCGACACCAAACCTGTTTGAAACTGAGATGTGGGCTATGATTCAGAGGTCTGGAACCAGGCTGGTTTTAACACATAACCAACATTATCAAGCAACAGAGTGGATATAAAAATGTAATTTAAGATTTATGGCACTGATTTAGAAGTAAAAGAATAACTTGACTGTCAGACTCTTAATGATTCAACTCCTATTTGGCAGTGAATGATACCGTCTCGGTTCCTCCTTACCTCCAGGGGCAGGTAGGTGTGTTTCTGTTCCTGGCCCACCTGCAGACAGGGCAGGTGGGGATACTTCAGCTGCAGATTATACTTCTCTCGGAAGTACTGCGCCACTGTGCGCTCAACTGTCTGACCATTCTCAAGCTGCAGAGGAAATCTGTGGGTTTCAAGGGTACAAGAGTTGTTGAATGTATTATTAGATTTGATTTCAGTTTGTCAGTTCAGTTTTTTTTTTTTTTTTTTTTTTTTTTGGAGTGTGGGTTAACAGCTTTTGGTTTGAATGTGAAAAACGTACGTCTGGAGGGTGGCGGGGCGGCGTGTTACATTGCAGACTCTGTACTTCCTACGCATGGTTCCGCAGTGTGTCACTTCCACTTTAAGACCTGAAGAGACATCGGAGGCATCAGTGTAAATAAGTATCAGCAAGGTTTAGAGTGAACATCTGAACAGACCTTTATGTATCAAATAAGCAAAGCATCAAAACACTGAATACTGTCAACTACAACAAAACACAGAGCAGAGCAGGGTGACGCCTCTAATGGCAGAGCACTGAAAACAAGCTGCTGTTCCTCGGTGACATACAATCAGTACCTTTGATCTCTTTGGTGAACTTAACCCTGTGGGAGTCTGTGAGCGGGCGGGGCTGCTCGTCAATGTTGTGAATATCCAGGACCTCACACATGAACTGGATGACTGGCTGGGCTTTATAAAAAGCCGTGGCTGACACTGAAACGATACAGAGCAAGGTCACAATAACACAGGTGGAGGCGGATGAAGGTTCAGGACGTGTAGCAGACAGATTATTCTTTGGGGCAAAAGAGATTAATGTTTCAGTTTGTAGTAGAGTCTATAACTATTCAGTGATGAAACGCTGTAAGTCAACCAGTTCAAACAAGATTTCAAACAAGTTCAAAGAAGTCTTATGCACAAAATCAGGGCATTTTGAGTTGGTCATGAGGTTTTGAGTAAGATAAAAGAGCTGTTTAATTTCATTATGTATTGATCTGATCTGATCCTAGATTTCTCTGTCACAAGTGTTGCCATATCTGAGTGACAAAAAAAACCCCAACATTTTTTAAAAAGGCTGCATTCCCAGAATCTCTGCATAACAGGAGATGAAATTAAAATACACAACTGGATGTCCTTTGTGTGTTACTTGCTCACCATCGATGTTGAGCATCATCTTCCACATGGCCGGCCGTACCGACTGATGAAAACCAAACCAAACCTCTCTTCCTCCACCTAGCGGGTGGTCGTAGCCCTCTGGGGAGGAGAAGAAGGATCGTCCGACGGGGGTGTACCTGGTGAGCAGAGCACAGAAATAAAACTCTACCAAGGCTGAGAGTTGCGTTCCCCGTGTGGTTCACTGGGGGGCTGAATAATACAAGTGTTGCCTGAGTTACAGGTCCGAATCACGGGGAGCTGAAAAGGTTTTCATTCATGTTACTGAAAGCTGTTTTGGTTGGTACATGCTGAGGTATATTACAGAAAAAGATGCTTTTAATCCATATCTGTTATTGTAGAGCACTTTGGGTTCATACTGTTCATACAATATGGATAATATTCAGATAATATTTCATGAACAGAGAACTCATCAACTGAAAATATTCTGCTTCTGCTTAATTCAATACTTTTTAAACTGTAAATGTTCTCTGAATGAAGCCAAATCATTGACGCTGGAACCTGTAACAGGGGAAAAGGAAACTACAGCAGTATATTATAATCACGATTATTAATGGTGATGATGTTTTTAACCTTATACCAGCTTTAATTTCTTTACTATGATCATTTGGAAATCTCAATTTCCAAGGGAGAGATCTTACTTCATGGAGGGCAGGTGTCGAAGGACGACGTCCACGGCGTGAACGGGGTTAGTGCTGATGGGTTTCTCCAGGTCCAGCGGTTCAGGCATGGTGCGTCCCGTCAAGACTTCGTGCAGCATGTGCCAGCTGACCAACGACACGAACCTCATGCTGACTTTAAACGGGCGGTCCTTCCCACCTTCACCTGGCAATGTGACATCCAGATCAACCTGAAGAGGAAAATGAGGGTCATTTGTGTGCCACCAACCCGTTAAACACAACTTTATGAACATATTTTCAGGGTTTTCCTGAGCAAGATGATGAAGAAGTATATTAGTCACTTCAGTAATAAAATCTTTAGGCTACATTGAGTTGGCGCTCTGTTCAGCTGTCATTCCTTGACACTGTTGCACTGATACAACAGTTAAAAAAAAACATGTTGCTGACCTTGACTTTGGTCAAACTGGGTCAAGACTACACAAATCACAAGCCGTAGAGTCTTACCCCGCTAGTGGCGACAGGAAGTGGGCTCGCAGTGTAGAGGCTTTTCTTCCCATCGTAAACTGGCAGATGGTCACCAAAGATGGTCACCTTGAAATGCTGAACCATGGAGTCCACCACCTCCCTAGAAAGACCAAGAAAAACATATCACCACGATTAATATAAGTATCCAAACTGACACAAACTCAAAACATTTTTTTGTGGAAAAACAGTCTTGGACCAGTTTTGGTCTTTTCTGTCACCTGTTGACCCGGCGAGGACATTTATCAGGCTTGATGTCCACTTCATACAAGTAGACGTCGATCTTGGGGATTTCCACCTGGAAGCAGTTCGCCAGAAGCTTGATGGCCTTCCCAATGGTGCCATAGCCAGGTCGCCGTGGCAACGAAAAAAGGGCTCGGGCTTCAGCGGCTCCTACAACAACACACGTAAAAAAATAAATGAGTTAAAAAAAAGAACTGTGTACAGCACACTCTGGCTTTCTTGATAAACAATAACTTTAATATCAACTCTGTCTATGTTGATGTTAAAATGTATAGTGTTAATGTAAATGGTTAAAGCTGCTATAATCAATATTTTAAGATAACGATGGAACAAATGATTATGTTTATGGGAAAGGGGTCACTCCCAGTAGACTTATAACCCAACCTTCAGCTCTACAGAACATTTTAGCATCTTCAACTCCTTGTTTTGGTTTTCTGTTTCACTCTCACCACAGAAGGCAAACGGTTTTTAGTGAAAAAGCTCTCGGTACACCACCTGCCTGACAAAGTTAGTGACTAGCTGGTGAACATAGTGGAGCTCAAAGCTGCTAAAGAGACAATTATTCTCCTCAGAAGTTGGTGGAGACCGAAACTGGGTCAATAAGAGAGCGACTATTGGACCTTAATTTGACAAGCGAACACAAACACGACTCCAAATGAATTCCTAATTTTGCTCCATATCTGCTGGATGTAGGTGGGTAACGTTACCATATAATCTATAAGGTGATAGGTGAAAATGTGTCAATGGAGTGAGTCAACAGCTGCCAAAAAGTGAAATAAAAAAAAAAGTTTGACATGAGAAGTTTGACTCAACATTTCATTATTGTTTAACGTGGTACCAATACCCAGAAATCATTCATGTAAATTCTAAACCATCTGTGTCCCGACATTCAACATCCCAACACAGCTAAAAACAGAGCCCGAACAGATACTCATGTATAATAAACCTGAAGCTTCTGAGAGGAAGACAAACTGACTGTGGAGGAAGGAAGTGGTTAATTAAGAGGAAAGAGCAGACGGTGAGTGCTGGGACTGTACAGGGTCATGGACGTTAAACATTGCCTCATATTTAACTGACAAAACTGGAAACAAACGGGCCGACGCCGTTTTTCCCACATCAATCTGATAAAGACTGAATAAAAGGTTAGAGAATTTGATGACATTTTGCGTAAAGACCGGCTCAGCGGTCATAGATTTCTCTCTGATCGACTGTGGCCTTTGCCAGACGGGAGGAGAAGTAGGCGGGTGTCACCACGCCAATTTGACACCAATTTTCATAAATGCCAAACTGGAAACTACTCAGTGAAAAGAACTGACATCACGCAACCACACAATTTCCATGAATGTGAGTCAGAGGATCTGCACACTTACACACACGCACACAAAGATCAACGTGACATAAAGTCTGCACATAAGCAGCGGGTTCAAACTGTAAAAAAAAAAAAAAAACACAACAAAAAAAAAACAGCAAGGCGTGTGCTTTGTTGTCATGGGGGGGGAAAGTGTGAGGAGTTTGGCAGTAATGATTAATGTGATCATGAATTACGGGAGACAGACAGAGCAGCTGTGGGTGGAAAATATTTAACTGTTTCAGCTCGCAGCGGCGTGCTCCAATCAGGGTCAAGGGGCTGACCCCGACGTAAGGAGGCATCACTCTGTAAAGGACTGCACTTTCAGCTGATGCGTCGCCAGGTCGCTTCTTCCCCTGAGCGGTTCCCATGGCAATGGCACCCATGTGGCTACAGTTTTCTCCATGGCAACTAAAGGCAAGCTGACGAGAGGAGGAAAAACAGGTGCACACGGATTTGTCTTTATTTATCTTGGGAGCTCTGGTGACAAAGACGTTGTCTGTTTGAAATCAGTTTGAATTGTTCATGTGGAAAATTTCAAAAAGGGAAACACGAGTTACAACAAAATGAATACGACATTGTTTTGTTTTTTTTTTTGTATTTTTGAGGAATTATGGAAAACACACTCGACAAGGCAAAAGACAGAAAGCAGCTCCTGCACCAGTAATGACCCAAAAACACAAAGGTTCAGTGTAGAGCGAGTAACAATGAAGAGATTAATGACCACTTATCAGGCTGCTTCATCATACAAATGCACCACACAAGCAGGAGCGGCCCACACAGAGCTGACATTCAGCCCACACACTTTAAAAGGAGAACTCCACTGATGTCATATTGCACAGTCTTAACATCATTTAGCGAAAGCTGGAGACCAAAAAAAAAAAAAAAAGAGTAAAGCTAATGTCATTTTAACCTCCTCATCCTTCCAGACCGCAGGTATTAAAAGTGTGTTAAAACACTTATAATATGCAGACAAACACTTTTTAAACCTGAAAAACGTTCATTCTCAAGATCCTTAATTTCCAAAAATACCAAATATGACACCCTGAATTACAAGATACCGAGCCTAAAAGGGTGCATAACATACCCGTAATTATTGATTTCATGCGTGGTAGACACATATATATTAGATTTTAATATTTAATTTGTTATACTGAGCTCAGAAGAAGTGCTGATTAAACCAAATTCAGAATACGCCGCATATATCTGACAACAAAACCAGATGGCGTCTTTTTAAACGTCTCGTTCTCGATACATACCAACATATTTCTCCTGTACAAACCATCACGTTCACACAGCGGCCTATAATTTCGACAGCCTCACTGAGGGGGGAAGACTGGCCTGTTGAAGCGGCATAACAAGTTTTCCCGGTGAGCCAAGCAACAAGAAAAGATCGTTTTGTAAAGTCCCATGCTGCTACGCATTTCATCTTCTCCTGCGTTCAACGTTTCACACAATGAGCTGACAATGACAACCTTATTCTGTTACACATTAATTGTGTCCGGGGGGGCGGAAACCCAATCAATGAGCAATTTGCTGCCCTCATGGTTATCTGTTAGAAATCACACATTAGGAGTTTAATGAATGAAAAATGTGAGAGAAAGGGAATGAGGATGGTGAAAAAAGAGACAGAGAAAGCCCAGATGTTCAATCAGAAACAGAAACAGTTAGTTAATTGATGAATCTACAGTTTATATATGCAGAAACATTCACTGATTTCAGCTTCTCTAATGTGAGGATCTGCTGTTCTTCTGTGTTTTATATCATTATTAATTGAGTATCTTTGGGTTTTGGTGTGTTGGTCAGACAAAACTACTTGAGAAAAATCAGCTTGGGCTCTGAGAAATTGTGATGGACATTTTATTAGGGCTGCAACTAAACGATTATTTTGAATATCAATGTATCTGTCGATTACTTTCTCAATTAATCGATTAGTTGTTTGGTCTATAAAATGTCAGAAAATGGTGAAATGTTGATCAATGTTTCCAAAAGCCAAAAGGTGACGTCCTCAAATGTCTGTTGTTTTATCCCAACCAACAGTCCACAACCACAAGATATTAAGTTTACTGTCATAAAAGACTTAAGAAACCAGAAAATATTCACATTTCACTTGAGAGAGAGACATTTTCTTCTTAAAAAATGACTCAAAGTGATTAATCCATTATCAAAATAGTTGCCGATTAGTTTAATAGTAGTCAACTGATCGATTAATTGACTAATTGTTGCAGCTCTACATTTTATACAATGAATTTTAAAAAAAAAAACAAAACAGAAAAGCCAAATGAGTTGATACTAAAAATAGCTGCCTGTCATACAATCTTGTCAACAACTGATGGTAAACAAATACAAATTTTGAATTCAGTATACTAGGGCTACAACTAATGATTATTTTCTTTATCTATTAATGTGAGGATCATTTTCTCAATTAAACGATTAGTCGTTTGGTGTGTAAAATGTTGATCACTGAAGCCCAAGGTGCAAACTCAAATGTCTAGTCTTGTCCTGACCAAACAGTCCATAAACCCAAAGATATTCAGTTTACTATCGTAGAGGACTAAAGAAACCAGAAGATATTCACCTTTAAGAAGCAAGAACAAGAGAATTTTTTCTTTAAATCGATCATCAAAATAGTTGGAGATTAATTCTCTGTGCTCATTAATCAAAGTCTGACAGTGTTTTAAAGGTTCTCAATTTACCTTTGCTCTCTGATAAAGCTGTTGTTATACGTGAGCTCATACAGTGAAAAGTGGGTGGAGTGGGTGTAGGTCATTTTCAATGAACCAGTATGGCCCTTTTTTTTCTCTTCCCAGTCCAGTCCGCTGGCCCCAACAACATCAATAATATACAAGCTGTGACTCACAAATTGAGCCCGTTGGCAACAAAGCAAATTGACTTATGTCCTGCAATGCTCAATTGATTTGTAATTAACTCAGGCAGCAGTTAACTGAACTTTATCTAATAGCTGAGATAACTATGGCAGCAGCTGGTGTGAAAGGCTTCAAACGGATATGAACACACACACACACACACACACACACACACACACACACCTCCTTGAAAGTGAGCCTGCCTCTCAGGCTTCAGGCACACCTGACGGGATCACCACCTGCCTTTGACAGCCGAGAAAGAATGACGTAGATAATAGAAGAAAAAAAACCCAGTGAGACTGGTTTGGGGAATACACACACACACACAAACGCGCGCGCGCGCGCACACACGCAAACATACACGTACACACACACATACACGCAGAGGAGGCGGAAAAGTGACCGGTAAAACAGAGCACAGAAACGCTTTATGTCTGCTGGAGTTGGAATTGTGAATTTGAATACAGTTTCCATTATGAGCTGGAGACTCATTTAACTACTATGTCACCTACTTTCAGTACGTCTAATGTTAACTTAACAGTACCAGCCTTCCCTAAAAGCTATAATATGGGGGTCAAACGTGTGACTTGGACTCTACGCTGTCTGAAAATAACTCGAGTGCAGCACCTGGACACCAAATTAGCGCTGTCGAGCATGGCCGTTAGTCTGGGGTTCCCACCTGTTGTTCCGATTTCCATTCATGAGGTCTCAGTCCGGATGAACCCGGCCGGCACCCAGTGATCGATTCTCCCAGCGCAGGTTAAAGCTTTGCTGGCCGACACGCCGCTCCCCGCTGGCTCCCCGCTTCCCCCCGGGCACCCCGCTCCCCCTTACGGCTCCCCGGCTCTCTGCTCCCCGGCTTCGGTCGCTGATGTTGAACCGGGCCGCTTGTGGTTTTCCACCTGCCTGGAGCCTCTCTCCCCGACCTGCCTCACCGGCAACTTGGCAGCTCAAAGTTGTACAAAACGTCCCCGCTTAAGTACTTCCAAAGTTGTTTGTGTTGTGGCTGAAATGAGAACAACATTATTGTCAGTGTTGGACATGTTTGTGACAGTTTTAAAACACGGAGTTGGTTGAATTTCGCTGATAGCTGTTAGCGGCTGCGGCTAACAGAGTTAACGTCAGTTAGCTTTAGCCGACGACAATTAACGACTTGAAACACAAAACTGACGTGAATATTTACCCGTTCAGTGACTGGATTCGTTTTCCCGGTTGGTTAACGTGACAATTCGGTGTTCTTCTTTATCAAACTGAGATGTGGGGTTCACTACGCCGGCGTCCTCCTCGGTATCGGTGAGAAACCGGTCTGAAATCTGCTGTTACGCCGCCCTCTCTCTTAGTAACGGCAAGCTAGTAGCATTAGCATGTTTCTACTTCCGCAACGCTCTTTCAAAATAAAGTAGGATTAATGGCAACAGGTGTTGCGCAGGAGATGTCTGTTTTGTTGCAGACAGGTGTCAAGACATATAAAATACTCTGCTTGGAACCATGATGTGTGTCTGATATGATTGCTTTTGTTTTTTCACAAAGAAGTATAGATACTATGTTAAAATCTCCCTTCTCTCTCATTAAAAATCCATAATCAATAAATATGTAAATATTGTATCATTCTGCACGGTGAAGCTTAAGCATCCAAGTGAAGTAACAGTGGGCATAAACACATTTTTGATTGGCATGAGACTTTGAAGATGAGTCTAACATTTGGAATACAGCATCTGTTCAGTTTGATGAGAGGATTGGAAGTGTGGCTGTAAAATTAATAAGTTGTGCACCAAAACCACCGACACGGGAACAGTTTCTTCCCCTCTCGCTGTCACACACCAGTGATAATTGATCCCTAGAGGGGGAAATTCACGTTACAGCAGCAGTGCAGGAAACAAGGTAACAGATAAGAACTAGGAGTAATAAAGAATTCAGTTTATATACGTTATAAACATTATACACATTACATTACTTAGGTTACATTTTCTAACTTGTGGGTTGTAAAAATAGAAAAGTTGTGCCAAATATGTGCAGAAGCAGTGGTTCTGGTAGCTATAGATATATATGTATATGTTATATAGGTCAAGTAATGAATACAAAATAAATTAAACATGCAGTAGTGTTACCTACATAGTATAAATATACAGTACCAGTCAACAGTTGGGGGGAAGGCAGTGAGATGGACAACAATTTTACTGTCTTTGTACAACTGGGTTTATTAGCAGGGAGATTTTCAGGTACATAAAGAAATCGACTCAAAATCAAACTTTGGACACTCTCATAGATCTCTCTATCACAACACAATTTGATATGTTAAAAAATAAATGAGTGAAAACTAACAACATGTTTGTTAAACATGGTATACATATATAGTATACTGATTTTAAAAATCTTTTTTTTTGTTGTTTTGTTTGTTTTCTTGTGTTTTTTAATTACTGTATTTTTTCATACGCTGGCTGTTTCCCTGGTAATCAGTTTTGTTACTATATGCCAGTGCTTCTCAAAGTGGGGTCTGGGGACCCCCAGGGGTCCTTGAGGGGGTTGCAGGGGGTCCCCTGCAAAAAGGGGAATAATTGATTTTCAATCCATCCATAAGTAACACAATGACAGAATGTATGACTATTTTGGTCATTGGTTTCATACACTTTCTGTAATAAAACATCTAAAAGCAAAAATCTTATCAGATGGGGGTCTGTGGTCTAATCTGTGTCAGTTTAGGGGTCTTTGATGTGAAAAAGTTTGCTGTATGCAGGATGTAATACATAAAAAATCATGAGGAAAAATGTTTCAGCAGTGGTCTTACGGCTACAGTTTTACTCTATTTTCTTAATTGATTTCTATATTCTATACAAATATTATCGTTCTAGCCGTTTCTAATAATTTTCCTCTCTCTAGATAATTTTCTATGATGTATTTAACAAAGAAGATGAAGTGGTTTCCTGTTTTATCGTGTCTGTCTCTGTCTAACTTGACGGACTGTCGCCTCCGCTGAGGGAACTCCGTCAGGAAATACCAACTGTAGAAAAACGTCACTTCCTCCAAACTTTTTTTCTCAAGTTTTTACGTCATGTTAGAAATTAGACGTACGTAGGTTGTGTTTCACCTTTCGTAATTTCCCATGCCCTTTCCCGTCTGTCCAGGTATTGTAAGAGTTTTACTGCAGAGAAATGACACGGTGTAAACCTGCTGTAAGTTGTTTGCCTGTATGCATGGACATACTCACTCCATACTGTAGATGTCTCTAGTTTCCAGCTGTAACTTTACAACAGCTCCATCCATAAACCACAGAAGAGCATAATCAGGAAATAGTGCACTTGCCTGAGCAACATGAGGAATCACTGTTTTCACAAGAGAAGTTGATGCCGCAACAAGCAACAAGCAGGTGTGACTTCATATTTTTATGATTCTTCCTATTTTTTTTTAAACATGACCTTTGCTTTAAGGTGAATTATGTGGGTGGATGAGCCTCTGTCCTGCATGTATTGTTAAACAGAAGTAAGAGCATACACGGCAGCAGCTCATCTAGATGTTTAAACAGTCTTTGAACTACTCATCTTGTGTTAAATCAGGATGGAAAAGGTGATCAACTGTTTCAAGAAAAGTCCAGATGCTGTAGCCAGACTGATCTGCTTCCCCTGGGCTGGTGGAGGGTCCATACACTACGCACGCTGGGGAAACGTCCTCAGCAGCTCCATAGAAGGTAAAAAAAAAAAAAGGCCTGTAAGATATTGTGTAAGTGCTGAACATTGCACTGTCACTCCATCCTGTTTACTTTATAGTCAGTATTTCATAAATGTTTTTAAATTAGATTTTTTCATGTACAGAGGAAAGATGTTCAGTTCCCCTTCTTAAAAGGAGCTTGAATACTGTTGCACTCTGCTTGAAATGTTTTGCTCTTAACACATTTTCTGTCACTTTCAGTATTTGCTGTCAAACTTCCAGGCAGGGAGAGTCGAGCCAAAGAGCCGTTCTTCCAGAACATGCAGCAGATTGTGGATGAGGTTGTTGGTGTTTTGTTACCGCTGCTGAAAGAGAAGCCGTTTGCTCTGTTTGGCCACAGGTATGATGATAATACAAGTATAATACAGTGAGTAAGTAACACAAAGTCTGTCATGATAACACATCACTGCCTCCTTTTTGTTTCTAAAATGTTTTATATTTCTGTTCCGTCTCAGTTTTGGCGCCTTTACGAGCTTCGCTGTTGCAGATGCTCTGAAGAGACTCCACAACCTCCAACCGGTTCACATCTTCCTGTCTGGTGCTTCTGCTCCTTATGTAAGTGATTACATAAAGACTGCTATTTTCATTTTTCTGACTTTTGTTTTTAAATATGCAAGAGGAATAATGTTCATCACGCTCCACTGTTAAAAGTAATTATCATCCTCCCATGATGTCCTGATGGATGGTTATTTATTTAAATGAATTAAACACCGAGTAACTAATGAGATTTAATTGACTGATTAGAGAGACAAAGCAGATCAGTATTAACTTCTATTTTTATGTCTTCAGTCCAATACTGCTTGAAGAAAAAATATTCATTCACAAAACATCCAATTTCACAGACAATTTCAGCAAAGCCTTCATTAAATACTTTTTATATTTATACAAGAAAAAAGAAGTTCTTACATCCAAAGTCATGAAGTTATAGCTAAGTCTTTAGTAAATCAAATCAACTTTATTTATATAGTATTTTACACACAACACAGTTGATCCAAAGTGCTTCCCAGCACACAGAGAGGAAGACAAAACAAAACAACAGAGAAAAAAAAGAGAAAGAAGAGACACACTTACAGAGACTTTAGGAAAAATATCTGAGCTGGATTAAGTTAGTCACAGTTAAAGGCTAACAAGTAGAAGTATGTTTTAAGATGCTGCTTGAAAATCTCAATAGTGGAGGAGAATCAGATGGTGGGAGTAAAAGGTGCGTAGGACCAACAAAAGTCTGTAAATGGAGAAGAAAGCAGAAATCGTGCACACTGTTGGTCACTTATACTCAGTTTCTACAGAAGGAACCAGGTGTTTTGTTGGGTAAACTTTCATCAAATAAGATTCTAATCTGATCTGATGAAGCTGCACCGACAAAAACACCTGAATATTGAGAGTTTCTAGTTTAGACGCTTTACAGAAGACAACAGTTTGGTGTTAAGTCATTTCTATTCTGTCTTTTGTCTTTCAGTCAGAGACACGAATCAACGCCCCGAAGAGATGCGGCTTAACAGATGATGATTTCCTCAAGTGGATGACTTCGATAGGAGGAACTCCTCCTGAGCTGCTGGCCAACCCTGAAGTACTGAAGCTCTTCCTTCCTGCCCTGAAGGCCGACCTGCACATTGTGGAGAACTTCAAGTGGGCTGACGACTCTGTTTGTTACTTAATTCATATTTAAGCATTCATTTTAAATGTTCTGTGATTCAGGACGAATGTTTTCCTGCAGGTGTAACAAGCCAGACAGTCCGTTTCTCTCCTGCCCGGTCACATGTCTGGATGGAAAGGAAGATATTCCTCATGACTTACAAGGTCAGTCTGATGTCCTGCTTTATTACACACAGTGGACAGAGCCACAGGTTTCAGGATGCTCAGTATAGAAATAGCAGAACAGTAGCCTCCACAAATTCAGTTTGCAAGTTGCAGTTTTGTTAGATAAATTGTTCAGGAGTTGAAAAATGATTGATTTAGTGCCAAATACATACAGTGCACATTACAAATGACCTCAGAGCAAAGACACATCACCTCCATCTTTATGAAGACTAGCCTGCAGTGAGGGTGAACAATGGAAAAAGCTAATTTTGCCCCAAAATATATATCAGACAATAGGCTGTGGCTGTAGGTGCATTAAAAACATAGTATGAATTTATGTTACTGTAGTACAGTGCTGTATGTGCCCTCTGTGTGTGCTGAATGACTCAGTCAAAGTTATCTCACTGTTTAAATGTAATTAATTATATATTTTTTTTTCATCAACAGCTTGGAAAGACATCACAACAGGAGATTTCACCATCAGAATGCTGAATGGATCTCATTTTTACCTGAAGGATCCTGGAAATGAAAAAATAATATTAGACTACGTCACAAAGCACCTGGAAACATCCGAAATGGACTATTTATGATGAAATATGTGCAACTGTAGATTGTATCTAATGACTTTAATGTTTTGTTTTTCTACTAATTCATTGTGAGTTAATTTAATTCTGTACATTTTAGCTGTGTAACATAATGTGTTTGAGCTGTGTGGAACCTCATGTGTAATAAATCTAACTTACGAAGCCTGAAAACGACAACATGAAATGGTCTCAGTCATCATCTTGGTCTCTTCTGAAAGGAGTTTGTAACAAAAAGAATCAGCCTACATGATACTGAACCAAGTTTACATGTGAGGAAACTGACCTATTTTACTGCTGTGTTTTGCATTTATTCCTATCACGTAGAATTATAATCCTTTGTGCTTTCAAGTAATACATAGTGTGTCAGTGTTGGGTAAAGATTAAACCAGATGCCATCCTAAATAAGCTAACAAACCCCAACTGGCCATTCACGTCACTACTTGTTAACCAATTAAGAAATTCTTCAATTTGACCAGCTCCACATCTCTCTATTAATATAACATAAAATCAACTCAACAGAAACAAAAGATTTTTCTCATTTTAATTTCTAAATCTATATTCAAATACATACAGTTCAAAACCATGTCCAGTCAGTTAAAGTGTTATTTGTCGGAGGTACATAAAATATAGTTTCTGTTTGAGATGGTGGACATGTCCATAAATATTATTTAAATATTTCTTCATCACATAAGCAACATTTACAGTGGTCTTATCCTTCAAGTTTAACGTTTCACCTTAAGTTCTGTCCTCAGAAAAATGAAAAAAACACACAGAAAAGAAATTAATTCAGATTATAGAGATGGAATTGATTTCATGTTACTCTGTATGCTTCATATTGCTATAATTTCCCTTTTTTATCATCTGTATAAACAACAAATCTACACATATCTACATTCTTGAAAATGTCTTGTATCACATTAAGGGATAAGATACTCTTTAGGGGATGACGAGCATTTGCAATGTTTGACAAGTTTGCTACCAACCAGAGGAGAAAATAAGACAATGTTCAACATGTTCTGGTAAATAACCTGCCACTGTGCGTACAGGATCTCTCATTTAGCTTTGCTCAGTGAAGGGTAAAGTTAGAGCAACAACAGAAGCTGTTTCAACAGCACAAAGGTTATGGGATTGTGAAAGTTTTGTGCGGAAGCAGGATTAAGATTAAACGAAGGAAAAGAAAACATTCTCTAGTCAATTTTTTGAGAGTAGAAGGTGCAAAGTCTGAGGTTGTGTTCTGTGTCTTTGGCAGCCATGTAAGAGGGAGATGAAGTGGGGAGGTGGGATGCTACATGTGGTCACCATCTTTGTGAGAAGGTGGCGGTGGCGGCGGCGGCAGCTGGTCGTTGTCGCCCCTCTGCTGTGTGGCGGGTGTGTCGGCCAGCATGAAGGAGTCCGTGGAGTGAGTGCTGGTGCGAAGCGGAGCCAGGCGGCGCAGGTTGCTGGGCGTCCACGGCAGCCTCACCTGAGCTCTCTGCGAAGGAGCCACTGTGCTGCTGTCGAGCTCGGCCTCTGCAAGCCATGGCGGGATCTGCATCGGTGCCATGGGGTCCTGGTCCAGCATGAAGGCTGGATTCTCGATTCCAGCTGAATGAAAGACAGAAACTGAATTAGTGTTTGCAGGTTTTTGGAGGTCAAAGATAAGAAGACAAGGTGTCGGATTCATTTTACCTCCTGCTCTGTAGGTGACCCTCATGGGGAATGAACCACCTGCTGAGTCATAGCCGGAGGCGGTGTCCCCCTCTGAGAACTCAAAATCTAGAAACACAAAAGTTTTAATAAAGGTTTTTTTTTAATGAAGCACTAAGTCTAGTATTAATAGGCATATAAAACTGATACGCACCTTCATCACCAGAAAGGTAGCTTTTACTTTTATCCATTGATTTTCCATTTGGCATCTGCAGTAAGAAGAGCAGTCAAGTCAAGTTTTGACCATTGGGGTTGGGAATCTGGGTAATTTTTTTTTTTGGTACAATACTTTTTTTAATACCTTACTTTTAAAAATATGAATATGTTTTACTGCAAAACTCTATTCTTTACACATCCAAAGAAACAAAAGGTCTGAAATCTTTAATGTTTTCTGAACACAAGAAGCTGCACAAGAACTTTGTCCTACTAAAATAGTAAAAAGTTGGCAACATTTCTCTTTAAATTAGGTACTTTAGTGATCAGAAAATAAGATTGTTAGTTAGTAGACAGTTCTTGATCCTCAGTGATATGGACACATAAAATTACATATATATTATGGATTATCCAACCTTTTGCTGTTGGTCTTTCTTTGGGTGCTTGCTTATCGTCTTTGGTGGAGCGACACCCATCTTTGCGGACTTGAAGGACTCCAATCGATTCCTCATGGTCCTCTGGAAGATCTCCTGCACCTCATTTTCATCTTTGTTGACATCAAAGTGGCTCCGGCTGTACCTATGTCGGTGCTATAAACCAGAAAACAAACAGAAGAAGAGAATAAAATGGAGCGTGAGAAGTGGAGAACTGATGTTTGATAAGAAAAAAACAACTCATTATTCATCCAGAAAGTTTATTTCTTATACGTTTCAGGGTTTCAGCTTTAAATGTTATGAATGTAGTGCATATAGAGGATCATGCTCACCTGTTTCCTGCCCCTGTACAGATGCTGCTGCAGCAGGTGGTGAGTGTTAATGTCCTCAGTTTCCCTCATACCATTCATGGTCTGCTCGTGCATTTCCAAGCTCACCGATGGTACAGGGTCTCTCCTGCAGGGGACAAAATCATGTCAGTTAGTTCATGTGTAATTTAGGCTTTTGTGGCAAAAAAAATTGCAAGAGATTGGGAGCTAGATGGTAGGATAGTACAGTGCATTTAAACTAGTTCAGTTAGTTTAAAGTGTGTTGTGACTGTGTGTGAACACTAGAGGGCAGTGTCTGAGCAGTCACATGGAGGCAGCTGATCTGTAGCTTTCAATATCTTTATCTAAGCATGTATATCTTAACATTGAGAGATGAAATTAAAGTAATTAAAGGAATTTGAGTGTTTTTAGTAAGTACTTGTTCTTGAAGAGTTTGTTCACCACCAGCCCATCCTAGACAGGTTTATATAAATACTTCTAATCATATTTTATCTCTGATTAAACCAGCTAAAAGGGTTTGCTCACCTCATAACAGACGTTCCACCATAATCATCTGACGTGTCGTACGTGATGTCAGGCATGACCTCTGAGATATCCTCACCAAACTTTTTCTTGAAGTCAATGAACGCCGTTTCATTCCGGACAAACTCCAGAGAGCCTCTGCGTTCACCCTGCAACAACGAGACCGGAGGATTTCTTTACCAACAGCATCCAATATATAGTTATACTTGTCCTTTAATGTCCACTTTGCCCATCGCTCAAAAACACGACAACAAATGTGTGCTACCAGTACACCTCAGCCTCTCTGTGTGCGACCCTCACCTCAGCCACGTAACTCATGGCATCCTTGAGGTTCAGCTTATGGAAGACTTTGAAGACGTAGTCGCGGTTCTTCCTCGCAGATGGCTTCATCAAAATCCCTGTCATCCATTTCTCCTCAAAGTTATTCCACCTTCACAGCAAGAGAAGAGATAATTGTAGCTTCATTCAAACACATACAGTCAGGCAGTTTTACAACTTGAAAAGATGTGTTTACGTACTTGTCTCTCATGTAGTTGTGTCCTATTTGTCCAGATATGTCTTCTATTGCAACAAGCATGTGATCAAAGCACTGAAAAACATCAGAAGATATTCTGTAATTGCTGGACTTTAAACTGGAAGTTTATGTTTCTTGCGGCTGTTTTTAAAAAGGGGAATTTTTTTTTACCTTACTCTGCACTTTCTCTATGAGTGTGAGCTCAGTCTTTGAAGCTCTCTTTACTTTGAGCCAGGTGACAAGAGGCTTCATTGTTACTCCCTGCAACCAAGAGAGATTTACAACAGGTTTGTCCAGTAGAAAATGAGCAAATTAATCTAAACAACAAGAAAGAAAAGCTGTTACCTGAAGGATGACAGTGAAGTACACCACAATCAGAGTAGTGCAGACCATTAGATTCTTCTCCTTTATCTTGTGGTCATCCAGCATCACTGCCAGGCCATACGCAACCGCCCCTCGCAGGCCACCGTAGCTCATAATAACCTGATCTATGAACTCCAAGGGGACCAGTCTGAACTTGTTGAGAATCCAGGTGAGGAAAAAGACACCTGAAGTGGACATGGCACACAAACACAATGTGACCTTTACCATCAGACTGTGTGTTGTTTGCTCTAAAAACCGACAGCTGAAGACAAAATCTCACCGATGATCCTGTATACAAAGATGAAGAGGAGCGTGAGGAGGATGAAGCCCGTGTTCCAAACCCATATTGCTTTGTCAATGGCCGAGATGCCGAGGAACACAAAGATGATGGTTTCTGATCCATTAGCGAAAACCTTCATGGCATATCTGACGGTGGTGACTGACTTCTCGTCCATGTTTGCATTGATGTACTTCTGGCAGGACATGCCACAGAAGACAATCCTACAGTACAAAAACACTAAACTATGACTTCATCCATAAAACCCCATAAATATTATACAAGATAAAACACAAAAATAATAAAACAGATGAGATTTTTATCATGGAGCACTCACGCAAGGATGGCAGACAGAGAGAGCATCTCCGCAGTCAGGTAGGAGAGGTATCCCAAGACAAAGATGAAGCCTGGCTCAATGATCTGGATGTTCTTAGTGCATCTGGTCAGAAGAGAGAGAAGTATCCCGAACACCAAACCGAGGAGGGAACCGCCAAACGCCACTACAAAGAAGGAAACTGGAGACAGAAAGACAGAATGTGTGAAAAAAAAGAGAGAGCTATTATCCCAAACATCTTCCTGTAAATACATAATGTCTTCACACCTACAGCATCTCTGGGGAATCAAACCTTTGTAATTAAGCCAGACCAGACATGCACAGTTACATTGTTCACTATTAATGATAAATAAATGACACTCCTTACTTATTCCTTTGATTATCTCCACAGCATCAATTTGGGGTCCTCCTAGAGACACAAATGCATCAAACACATTGAAGAGCACCTAAAGTAAGAGAAGACAAAGAAAAAAAGAGTATAACTTCCTGCTTATCACCTTGATCTACCTCCTAGAGTTAGAATAATACAAAGAATTGATACCAGACAAATTATAATCCTATTATTGG
Organism: Thunnus thynnus; assembly: GCF_963924715.1. Lineage (NCBI taxonomy): Eukaryota > Metazoa > Chordata > Actinopteri > Scombriformes > Scombridae > Thunnus > Thunnus thynnus. The sequence continues at coordinate 9,290,332 of NC_089531.1, forward strand.
ACTATATTATTATATTTTTATGATCTGTATTACATTATTAATTCCTAATGCCTTATCATTTTTGGAATTCCTCCAACCAGCCTGTACAAGAAACTGTCTTTGATCTGCCTCTCCCATTAATTTTTAGATTCCTTTTATCTTCTATGTTTTTTGTTTTTCTTGATCTTCCAAGGGCTGATTTGGGAAGCAATGCTGATATGAGGCCTGTAAAGCTGATAGAGTCAGTGTATGTGATGTTAGGATATTCAGAATTCAAATAAATCACCACACATATTGAAATTGCCCAACAGATTTTAAAGAGTGTTGTAACCCAGAGGTTTGTATAATTTTTCTTAACACACAAAAGGGAGATATCTTGTGTACAGTGTACACTCGAAAGCACCATTTTAATCCCCCAAATTATGCACGTTTTCATTTGACAATACCGCAATGCTTTCTTCAATAAGCCACATTGCAATCAGCCTAGTATTGTACAACATTGTCAAAAGGCGTGGAAAGGTGAAAGTAACATCTTTTCATGCCTTTCACGTCTCATTGTACTTTCAGTCATAAAGAGAACCGAATTATGTGATTCATAGTGCATATAAGCAATATGTCTTGTTCAATCAAACCAACTCAAACAGCGCTTTGATTGATTCAGATAAAGTTTGGCAACAGTGACAATATAAAGGTCCTTTCTTTGAAGTGCACAATGTCTGCACTCTTTGCACTTCATGTCTTGGAAGTGTACTTTCCAGTGATAGATGTCTCTGCAAACTCACAAACTATTCCACTTCTTGCGCAACGTCAAGGAAAGTTAAACACAGCACTTGCATAGTGAAGTAGCATACGAACCACTGTCACGCCGTCGTTAAGCAGCGACTCTCCAAACACCATGATGAAGAGGACCTCGTTGACATGGACCTCTTCAAACACAGCGATGACAGCTACGGGGTCCACAGCGGCAATTAGACTGCCAAAGAGAAGATACTGCAGCAGACCGATGTCCAGGTCACCTACAAAAACAGGGCAGAGGATATATTTAAATTTGGCTTTTATTTACTGTACTTGAGCAGCTAGTTGAAAGAGGTTTGAGGGTTGTAAAGGCTGCACATCCTTTAAACACTCTGTCATCTTTTAGCTGCCGAATAAATACCATGACAGCCTTTTAATCAATACTGGCTCTCTTTAAGCTTTAATTTGTTATTCATTAGACTAAAGCTAGTGTTCTGATCAGTGGTCCAACCATTTACGAATCAATCTAAAACAATTGTCAAAATTAAAGCTGGTTTGGGAATTTAAAGGACAGGTGTGTAGGATTTAGTGCCATCTAGTGTTGAGTTTGCAGATTGCAACCAACTGAATACCCCTCCCCCTCCCTTTCCAAGCATGTAGGAGAACCTACGGTGGCCACAAAACTCGCAGAAAACGTGAAAGGCCCTCTCTAGAGCCAGTGTTTGGTTTGTCCGTTCTGGGCTACTGTAGAAACATGGCTGTGGAACATGGTGGCCTCCGTGGAAGAGGACCCGCTCACTATGTAGATATAAAGGGCTCATTCTAAGGTAACGAAAACACAGCGATTCTTATTTTCATAGGATTATACACTTATTAAAACATACATAATATCATATTCCATTTCTGCCAAGTCCGTTCCGCTAGATGACATTAAATTCTGTGCACTGCACCTTTAAGGAATATTTATGATTGTCTAAATTCACTCATAACGTAATAATAAATACAATAGCCATTTTCTGTATTATGAATCTATTGATCTAAACCTTGCCATATGTGTTCAATACATGCCAAATTCCTCTATAAAAATTATATCTTTATTGGTAATTTACAAGAAAACACCCAATCAGCCAAGACCCATTTCCAATAAATCACATAATCAGGCAATTAATGAAGATACAACCTGGCAGAAGATTTAGACAGGATGTGTCCAAAATGTCTGTTACTAGACAGCTAAATTTGGTCATTTTTGTTACTTCTTTAGAAATATAAATTAGCCAAACTAAGAGATTTTTATTAAAGCTGAGGATTTCTTTTTTCCCTGTGATTCACCAAAGAAAAGATGTTTCCTGCAATTTACAGCATGTGTAAACCAGGTTAATAACCACTATAACTCTATAAAACTTTGATCTCTCCCATTAAATAAAAGTATTTCTCAATCTAATGGAGCCTTATATCCCAATTCATTTTTTATTGTTGCCTTCCTATCTTACAAGCCACTACAAACATCCAGTTTGAAGCAGACGTACAGAAAAACCCACAAAAAGGCTCTCAAAATGCCACAAGGGGGTCCTGCCATGTTCCACTTAATACTGACCCCTTCTAGATGACATGAAGTCTACTGCAGTGAAATAAAATGAATGTCTCTCTTACCCATGGCTCCTCCTTTGGCGCACCCCCAAAGCGAGAGCCCCACGCTGGCGGCATTCCAGCAGGTCCCGATGACGGCATAGACCAGGATGGCCCCCATGTTGCTGAAGAAGAGCTTGTTTGGCATGAAGTAGCCCGCGTCCAGGATGATTTGGGGCAGCAGGTAGAAGAAGAACACGGTCGGCGTCAGTTTGAAGGTCTGCACCTTGTCTGCACCCCAAATTATGCCGCCCAGGATGAAGCCGAAGCAGATGAGCAAGGCGCTCTCCGGGATCACGCTGGTCACATGGTGGTTGGCCTCAATGACTGTGAAGATACAAAGAGAGCGGGAGAGAAAGAGAAATCAAGAAAAAATATAATGATTTGTGAGACTTTTCTAGTGGGTTCTCCCACAATGGCAAGGAAGTGTAGATTCATAAGAATTTTATTGAGACTATTAATGAGACTACAAGTATAATTTATAATCTCGGTTCAATTCTGGTCAAGTCTGTGTGAATTTAATTTTGGATTCTGGGGCTGAGAAAGTTTGCTTTTGTTGCTGCATCCCCAGAAAGGAGTTGAGACTAAAACTTTTGGGAGGTTGCAAAATTCACAAATGATCAACTGTTTCACTCAGCTGAGAAAGTGTCACTTTTTTTTCTGGGCATATCATTAACCAGCAGGGTTGTGCTTATGAGAAATCTCTCTGCGTAACTAAAGAGAGACTTTTGCTTGAGGTAACTTGACTTAATGGCCTGACAAAGTGTCACTATAATTCATTTAATGATCGAGGCCACTGAGCCGTTGCAATAGACCCATTTCAAAATGTTGATTTACCGTTCACAGGGCTGGACTATTGTTCTTGTTGTGCTGAGATGTTCCATCCAAAAGTTGAATAAGTTAAAGTGAAGGTCTGTTATAGTTCAATGCTGTGTTTACATTTGTGCATGAGTGGAACCCAAAGTACAGTTACACTTTAGAACAAGTTTTGCTGCTTTTAATACTCTAAACTTTTAAGATCAATTATTAAACCATAAAGTGACTCAAAAAAGTGTCGTGACAATCTGAGGAATTTCAAATATGGTACAAGCATTCATAAAAACGGAAAGAAACTCTTCTGTTCTCTGGAACAGCATGCTGTGTTGATAACAGATGACTGTTCACGGCTGCAGTCAGTTACAGTTTGTTACATATTAGAGGCGTACAACTGTGCAATTTACTAATCCCTAACTCTCCCAAAACAGCACTTTCTCGTGTTTAAATAGAAAAGCATACAGTGCTTTAGTTCTCCTTCCATTTGCAAAAGAATTACTGTGTATTCTAATATATCTAAGACCAGAGTTTTCCCAGTGATAACAGGACAACAATGTAATTATTTCCCATTTGGTGCGTTAAAAATAGCACCACATTATCCTCTTCGACAGAGGAATTTTTCCGTCTGCAACATCTATGACATAACTCACAAAGACTGACTGCTTTGCTATTTTATTTCTCATTTTATATGATCAATACTCATCCTTGAGCTATATCCTCAATTGTTTGTTACATACCCAATTTAGCCAAGCCAGCCACCAATACCCATAATGCAACCAGATATTCGGTATCCACATGGTGCCACTTAAATGTCACGATGGGTATCCCTGTGGAGCCGGAGCCATGGCTGCGTTCGCTCTGGTTGGTACTAGAATCTGGATGCTTTAGCGCCTCGTCCCCCTGAACCCCTGTGACCCCTGTGATGAGGCAAATCAGCAACACCGACCCCAGCAGCCAGAGGTGTACATGTCCACAGCGTCGCATTTGATCATATAAATATAAGAAACAGAGTGAGAAGAGAGGCCACACTCCAAACAAACGTCCTTCGTCTTGTGCCTGTTTAATCTCAGATGTCAAGGAGGAAAAGAGTTTGTCACACTTCTTATCCCTCCTGGGTTTTTTTTTTGTGTGTGAGCTGAAGTTTTGCTTCCTCTGTCTTACTCACTCTCTGTTTACTATCACTATCTCTTCACTTCTCTTTCCCTCTAGTTCTCCATCTTTCTTTGTCTGTGTGTGATGTTGTATCCTCATTCCTCCCACAGTCTGTGGTCAACAGTGCAGTGATATCAGAAGTGTGCAGAACCCTGGACTCAGCCTTTTATATATATACAGTATCTCCTCTATGACCAAGGTTATGTGTGTGTGCATGTGTGTGTGTGTGTGTGTGTGAGAGTTTAACTTGGAGGACTGAAGAGGGGGAGTAACGGATGTGCAAGAAAGGTCTCCAGTTATTCAGTCACATTTGAAACACTCACCACTCATCGCTTTGTTTGTGCTTTCCGGTCTTTAACGCATCCACTGAAGTATGTCATCACACATTTTCAGTGTGTGTGTGTGTGTGTGTGTGTGTGTGTGTGTGGGTGTGTGTAGGAGTGTGTGTTTCTGGGAGTGAGGGAGTAAGGGCCTCCAAGGAGCAGTTACACTTATATCTGCTTATAACTACATTAAAGTAAATGATTTGTTAAATGTTTATATACTACTTATAAATAGGGTTTAAATAAAGTTTTACTGTCAAGGGTTATATCCTTATTAAACAAATTCCTATCTGTGTGTGTGTGTGTGTGTGTGTGTGTGCGTGCGTAGGAGTGTGTGTTTGGGAGTGAGGGAGTAAGTGATTGGATTAAGGGTCATTTGATAGATGTTGAACAGATACCTGTGTGTGTGTATGTGTGTGTGTGTGTGTGTGTGTGTGTGTGTAAGTAAGTAACATTTCCACTGCTTCATCTCACAGCTTTGTGTTTAGTAATGATTGACGTTGACGTTACTCAATCTTAGTTAAAGCCTCTCGGTGTCTTGACGTAAGAGGCATGTGAAAGCTGTTCTCGAGCACACCCTCAAATAAACTAACTGCTATTATGTTATAATGGAGCTATGATTTAGTTAATGAGCATATTCCTTTGTTCTGTCCTTACATTTTGGACTTTAGTTTGAAAATAAAATATCCGTCATTTATAAAAATCTTAAAAGTAAGTCTGGGGATATTCTATAGTTTTTTTAATGTCAACAAATCCCATGAAAAGACTACAACCGTACAGTTGACTAATATCACAAACAAGTATTGTATCGTGTAGTGAAAGGTTGATATACAGTTAACTTATTCCTCTGCACCATCGTTGTCTAAAAACTATGAAACACATCAGTGATCCACATCATTTTGAGTCAGTCCCACAAACACCATCCTGCTGCATAAATACACACCAAAGCACTAATGTGTCTTATTCCACAGCTGAAAATAGTCCCCAACAAATCCACTATGTACTCCTAATTAAGTAACGTGTCTGCTTAAAACTACAGTACCCAGCTGTTTTAGGAAATTATTGAGACTTTTTAAAAGCCAGGGACCTTTTTTGCATTCTTGATCTGGTTTTTGCTCTCTACCAACTCCTGAGGGAAATAACTGGCTCTTTTAGCTGCTAAATGCTCCACTATGTTCACCAGCTAGTCTACAGCTAACTGTGTCTGTGCTGTTCGATGCTGGTAGTGTAAAGTGGGTTTTTAGAGCTTTTTCTCAGAAAACAGCTGCCTGCTGTGGCTGAAAACGACACTATGAGCGTTGAGAGTGAACCAAAACAGTAAAGTTGCAGCCGGAGAGCTAAACAATGAGCTGGACTCACTATAAAGCTCTGTAAAGCCGAGGGGAGCTGCAGAGTCGTTGATAATTCTCTATGGGTTCATCACTATGAGCGACATGGTTATTATAAAAAATATTGATAATGGCCACTTTAAAGATGTATATCCTCAGCAGGAACCAGTGGGCTTGAGGTTGAGGACTACAGAAGATGGAAAGTATTAGTTTGTCTTTGGAGACAAAGCGAATTGATAAATCGGCTGTCCACATCTTTCTGTTCGTACTGTCTTCATTCTCCTAAACACTGATTCACTGTAGTTTTTTGCCTTATAACTGGATGGTTTTTTTTTACCCAACTGTCCCGTCCTGTTTGAGTAGGACAAGGCACAATAGTGTCGGCTGCCGTCACTGGTAAGATGGACTGGTTTGATGATTAGATGCGTAAGCTGTCACACAGGTGTGAGCCTGTATGTCTACTAAGAGCTTTATGTTTATCTATTGAATAATTAAAGCAGCTGTGTGATAGACATCGTATTGGTTTCTGATATGCCTTAAACACTGTAAATCATCTTTAAAAGAACATTTAGCCTCACAGTCACACAGGAATCCCCCTGTTCAGCCTTATTAACTAATGACCTAATATATCCTGCTAATAAGTGGCCGGCCGTTAACTTAAACCTTTCAATCATTGTAGAACGTCCACAGCTCTGTCCACATGTTTAGCTGCTACAAAGAGAGGTCAACTTCATGGTGAAAGAGAAAGGTCAGATAAAGGTTATTTTGAGACTGGGAGGAAGAGTAGCGACTGTTACAGATTACTGTGTTATGGGTTGTAAAGTAAAGCAGCTGTGACAAAATTTTTGGTCAATGACGTGTCATTTGTGACCTCACCCAGCGACTGGAAGCAAATGCAGCTAAAAATATAGACATTTTAGGTATAAACCTGTTGTTTTTTTATTCTGAGAAAAGACAAATGAGTAAAACACCTAAATTACAACATTACCAACATTAGGGAGTGAAAATGTCAGACACTAAATGACATGACAGTAAATGTTACAAATGTTCTTGTGTCCCTGACCTGATCCTGTAAGATATAGTAACTGAGGAGAAAATGAGGAAATACATATTAAATTGAAACCAACTAAAACAGGTGAACAGGAAGTTTAACAGCACATCACAGATAAATAAAGTTATTTATTGTCCATTGTTCATCATTTAGAAGCGAAACATGACTGCACTGTGGAGAATGAAAGAAAGCAATTGTTGTAAATCTGGACAAAAGGAAATAAGATCTGAGGAAAATTTATGCTTTTAAATAAAAGAAACATTTCTAAACCTCTACCTTCATGGCACTTTTTAGATTTACCTTGAAATACTCTAATCTCTCCAACTTGCAAATTTTGGGAAAATTTCTTTCTGCAAAAATCATAAAGACAGATGTCAGTAGCTACAGAAGCACCAGCTAAAACATTAATAACATATGTCTTTGTTATCACTAATAATCTCTATTGTTAGCAAGTTACTAACAATACAAACACACCGCTGTAATGTTTTACACCAAACGAAGCACAGATTAACACTGAAGCTGCCAAAACTGACCCTTCAACTGTAACTACTTGTAGACTGAAAAAAAAAGCAGCTGATTGTGTCCAATTTCATTGTTTGGTCATCCAAAGAGTCATTTCCTCCATCATATACGGACAACCACAGTCCCATATTTATGTCAGTGGAGTCGTACACAAACACACATACACACACACACACACACATATACACATGCACGCTTGTTCATTTACATTGTCCACAGTGCTGCAAACCATTTACTTTTGTTGTGTATACACAAAATGCTATTGACCATGTTCAGTTATCACGGATCTAGACAGGACAAGACAGGTACTCAGACTTCTTATAGCGTGATATTCAGCAGAGGTCAAGCTCTCTTTAGGCCCCAATTTGTTACTACTGAATTATAATGAAGGTGTAATTTTTCCAAGTTTAATGAAAGTATTTGAATTTAAAGGGGACATATGCACATTTGAAGGTCTATATTTATATTCTGGGGCTCTATTGGAATATCTTTGCATGATTTACAGTTCAAAAAAACTCTTTATTTATCTTATACTGGCCTTTTACGCAGCCCCTCAGTTCAGCTTCTGTCTGAAACAGGCCGTTTTAGCTCCCTTTCTTAAAAGACCCCATCCAGAGGAGCCCACTCTGTTCCGATTGGTCAGCTTCCAGAGGCTGTGTTGTGGCCGACTTCCAGCCGCTTGTGAAGTTACTATCTAACCTACAGTATATATATACTATATATAACTGTGAAACACACTATAATAGCAGGATTTCACAAAAACAGCTGACTGCTGTGGCTGAAAATGATGCTATGAGAGCACTCATTTGATATTGTTATTATAAAAAATATCAATCATAGCAGGGTAGGGATAATGGAGAATATTAAGAGACAGACTCACACTGTTGGTTTTGCTATTTATAAGAAAAATCTAGAATAATGGCAGCCTTATTCTTTAAATGGCCACTAAACCTTTTGAAGGAGGCAAACTGCATGACTGACGACATACTGTACTGTCTTAAATTCCCCTAAACGCTGATTCACTGAAGTTTATGACTTATGACTGAATGTTTTCTTTGCCCAACTGTCCCGTCCTGTTTGAGCAGGACAAGGCACAATAGCATTGGCCACCATCATTGGTAAGGTGGACTGGTTTGATTAGATGCGTAAGCTCTCACACAGGTGTGAGCCTGTATGTCTACTAAGAGCTACTAAGAGTTTATGTTGATCTATTGAATAATTAAAGCAGCTGTGTGATAGACATCGTATTGGTTTCTGATGTGCCTTAAACGCTCTAAATCATCTTTAAAAGAACATTTAGCTTCACAGTCACACATGACTGTTCAGCCTTATTAACTAATGACCTAATATATCCTGCTAATAAGTGGCCGACCTTTAACTTAAACCTTTCAATCATTGTAAAACGTCCACAGCTCTGTGCACACGTTTAGCTGCTACAAAGAGAGGTCAACTTCATGGTGAAAGAGGGAGGTCAGATAAAGGTTATTTTCAGACTGGGAGGAAGAGTAGCTACTGTTACAGATTACTGTGTTATGGTTTGTAAAGTAAAGCAGCTATGAAACATTTTTCTCAATGAAATGTGTCATTTGTGACCTCACCCAGCGACTGGAAGCAAATGTAGATAAAAATACATTTTACTGTATAGTCACATTTTAGGTATACGCCTGATGTTCTTAATTCTGAGAAAGGTCAAATAAAATACATCTAAATTACAACATTACCGACATTATAGGAAGCAACTTGTAGGAAGTGAAAATGTCAGACACTAAATGACATGACAATAAATGTTACAAATGTTCCTGTGTCCCGGACCTGATCCTATATGATATAGTAACTGAGGAGAAAATGAGGAAATACATATTTAACCAACTGAAATAGTTGAAAAGGAAGTTTTATAGCCCTAACCTACATTTATTGTTCATTGCTCTTCATTTAGAACCAAGCAGAGAGACATTACTGCACTGTGGAGAATGAAAGAAAGCAAGCATTGTAAATCTGGAAAGAAAAAAAAAAGGTAATAAGATATGAAGACAATTGATGTCATTGTCTGCTCTTCTATGCTCATAGGGCGCACATATTGTTTGTGTTTTTGTTTATGTAATACCAGTAATACTTTATTGGGCTGATGTGTTTCAGTCTCTTTAAATATAAGGTTGTAAAATCGGTGATCACATCCCACAAAACACTACTTCTTTTGCATTCTTTACTCAAAATGACAACTTCTTGAATACATCAGTACAACACTTGGAAAACCTTAGTAACAACCTCAGCGACCAAGGATACGCTGTTTATAGATATGCAGCAAGGTAGAAGAAAACCATCGCACACGAAGCATTCAGAGCAAGTTGAAGCCCTGACTTTTGACTTACATTTCTACATTGTTAACCTCAAGTTTTGGAGTTTTGACCATGTTTAACATAGATATACGACGTCATTACAGTATATAAATCACAGAAAACCAGAAAAAGCCATTTAAAAGACATTTTAGAACATGTAGCATGCTATTGAGTTTAGGACAGTACCACGAATGGATACATATAGGATTTTACAGACCCAGTGGCCCATTAAAACCATGAAATAAGGTGATAGGCGATATGGCAATACACTGCATTTTTCTATACACTTAGGCCGCTATTTCCTTTAATATCTGGTTGTTTTAGAGCATTGCAGGCTATGCTGCTTTATGGCAACATTGGATTTACAGGATTTTGCATCAAGGTAGTAAAATACCTTGATTTGTCGAGTGTATTTTATTCATTGAATCAACAGATATTTGCATTTTGTTGTTTTATCTTGATTGAATGTCCATAAAGTTCACCGTATCCCTATCACCATATACATTTCAATTTTACACATATCACTAGTGGTGAAAGTAATGAAGTACATTTAGATAAGTACTGTACAAGTTGAGGGATGTTATTTGTATATTTTAATTTGAATATTTTGTATTTCCATTTTATATTACTTCATTACTCAATTTTTTAGAGGAAAACAGTGATATAGCTGGGGTAAACAAAATGTTAGAAACATGCAATAGAAATTCAGCAGCATCATAAACTGCAGCCCCCAAAATGACCATAAAGATGAATCATTGCCTCACTAGAAGCTGAACAATGCAACATTGATTGAGGTAGGATTTATTGCAGTGTTGTTGTATTACACCGCTTTCATTTTAGTACAGTGTACAGTAACTAATAAACTGGCGACTGAGTGTATGATATTGTCTATTGTTGATGAAACTACACTCCGGTGTAAAATTAGCAAAAATTAGCTCTACATTGACCAGCCACAACATTAAAATACTGCTTAGACATTAATATAATAAAAATATAAGAATATATACTGTATAAAATCATTTAACATTCTGCCTAACAAGTACATTTCTTACTTGAGTATTTTTTACTCATATTTCTGTACTTTTACGTCAATAAAATTGTATGCAGGACTCTGATAATTGATAACATTGTGATATTGGTACTTTAACGTAAGTAAAGGATCCAAAATACTTCTTACAGAAGTACATATCACCAACCCTTACCTTGGATGTGTTAGCTCAGCACTCTACTCATTGACAAAATATTTTAATTACCATCAAATGTTACCTCTAATTACACCACTTGAGCAAGTTTCTCACAAACATGAAAAACTAAACTGTATTTGCTATTTGCTGTATTTGCTGAGCTGTATTTAATGTAGCCTGGAAAAATGAACCCTCTGTGGTTGGTAGGACTCACTGAGTTTGCACAGCCAGCAGACCAGGATCCAAACAGCCACCAGGTATGGGGTGGTGACATGGTGCCACTTCCAGCTCACAATAGGTAAGGTGGTGATGGGCCCTCCTCCGTGGCCGTCATGGCCACTGTCTCCATGGCTCGAATCATGGCCTCCGCTCGAATCATGGCTTCCACTCGAGTTATGGACCGAACCATGCCCGTCCCCGTGGCTTGTGTCTGAGCTTGGGGTGGCTGGATGGCCATGGTCTGAGCTTCTGGAGTTGGCCTCGACAGCCAGGCTTGACCCTCTGGACACCATCAGCAACACGCTAAGAAAAAGTGCAAATCGCCACATAGCTGCCATGATTGGAAAAATTACTACAGAAATTCTTAGGCAGCTATTACACAGAGCTGCTCACTCAGTGCTCAGGTCAACCGCAGATTGTGTAGCACTCTCTCATTCCTTTATTGTGTTTCCTCCTTCCTTCTCAGGTCTCTTTTGACTTTGCCCCAACACACATGCACATCTTTATCTGGCCTGAGCATAGTGGCCCGCTCTCTGCTCTCCTCTCTGCCAAGGATACAGCTTTTCAAAGCAGGTGAGGCTCAGCCCATCCTGATGCTTGATCCTCCCACTTTCTACCCAGCCCAGCTAGTTTGGCCACTTTACTCAATGGAAGTTTTGGTCTTCCCATCCTTTCTTCATTGGCTGTGAATGGTTTATAAGTATGTTGTCACTGACGCTTAACTAAATTATATCCAAAATGGCTTTATTTTTGAGGCAATTCCTTCTTAAATACTTTTAAAGTCCTACAAATGATTGTTGTTGCTGTCACACATGACTGGATATTTGACACTTTAAATAGAAAATTAAATCTACCATATCCCCACCTTATTTTCCTAGTTTTGGTTTTGGTTCACTTATACCTGGTTGTCAATGAGATACAATGCAATCTAGCAAGCAGCATGAGTAATCAGACAGGTCCCAAGTTTATACATTATCCCAACCTGGAGACCCCACTGAAGGATCTAAATTTAGGGATCACAAAATAACGAATGGGAAAACACAAAATTGTATCTCTAGTTGTATTTTATTATCTGTCTTTTTTTCTCCTGTGAGATACTTTGGTTGGAGTAGTCACAACTCATAGATATATACAATATTCTTCTGAGGCGGCACAAGGAGACACAGCTTCATTTTAAGCAGTCAGAAGTCTGAAAACTATTAAGAAACACAGATAATGGCACATGATAAAGCACTTAGAGAAAGTGCTCATTGTAAAAATAGATTAGATTAGTTACTTCCCGGTTCATTCATTATCGTTTTACAGTGCAATGGACAATTGTAAAATATATTTTGTTCACTTGTGTTTTAGCTTAAAGATAAGTGGTTTAGACAATAAGGTTAAACTGTGGATTTGTTTTAAACCTGTCTAACGTTTTGACCCAGGGGACGGACTGGCAACAAAAAGCAACCTGGGAAGTGGCCCCAATTTGATACACCAAATTCAAACTGACACAACATGTTTGCATCAAATCTCTCCCTTTCTGACTCTGCAACTGAATTTTCCAGATGACCATTAATTAGTTGTATTCAATCAGTAAGACCACATAAGAGTGCGAAACATATCTATTCTCCAGTTACTTTTAAACTCTATTGTTCAGTGGCACTGGCTGGTCGTCACAAAGACTTCCTCAAAACTTTCCCCGTCTGACTCACATTCATCTGTTTGTTAAAATAGCAGACATCATTTGGACTGTCTGATATGAGAATCAAATATTGTTGTATTCATTAAATTCATGATGAATAGTCCAACCTTGACATAGGCAAATACATACAGTGCTGCTTGAAAGTTTGTGAACCCTTTAGAATTTTCTGTATTTCTGCATAAATATGACCTAAAACGTGATCAGATATTTAGACAAGTCCTAAAACTAGATAAAGGGAGACAAAAGAAAATCATTTTTCTCATTTTTTTCATTTATTTATTGAGGAAAATTATCCAACCTTGAACCCTTGCTTTCAGTAACTGGTGTGACCCCCTTTTGCAGCAATAACTTCAACCAAACATTTCCAGTAACTGTTAATCAGCTCTGCACATCAGCTTGGGGGAATTTTAGCCCAATCCTCCTTACAGGACAGTCAACTCAGGGATGTTGGTGGGCTTCTTTGCATGAACTACATACTTCAGGTCCTTCCTGAATCCTTTAGGATTAAGGTCAGGACTTTGACTCGGCCATTCCAAAACATTATCTTTCTTCTGCTTTAACCATTCTTTGGTACAATGACCTGTGTGTTTAGTGTTGTTGTCTTACTGCATGACACACTTTCTGTTGAACTTCAGGTCACAGACAGATACCTTGACATTTTCCATAGCTCCATCAATGATTGCAAGCTGTCCATGATACTACCACCACCTTGTTTCACAGATGGGTTAGGGTTCTTATGCTGGAATGCAGTGTTTGCTCATCGCCAAACATAATGCTTTTCATACAAGCCAAAAAGTTCAATTTTGGTCTCATCCATCCACAGAACATTTTTCCAATCACCTTCTGGCTTATCCGTGTGGTTTTGCGCAAACCGTGGACAGAAGCAATGTTCTTTTTGGAGAGAAATGTTTTTTTTTCCTTGCAACTCTGCCATGCACACCATTGATGTTCAATGTTCTCCTGATGGTGGACTCATTAACACTGACTGTAGCAACTGCAAGAGGGATCTTTAGTTTCCTAGACATTACCCTGGGGTCCGTTGTGGCCCCCCAAACTAATGCACGCCTACTCTTGGTGCGATCTTTGTTGTTCAACCACTCCTGGGGAGGGTAACAATGGTGTTGAATGTCCTCCATTTGTACACGATCTGCCTGACAATCGACTGGTGGAGTCCGAACTCTTTAGAAATGGTTTTGTAACCCTTTCCAGCCTGGTGAGTATCAGCAACTCTTCTTCCAAGATCCTCAGAAATATCCTTTGTTTGAATTGATAATCCTAGGGGTTCACATATTTTTGCCACGCACAAATATGTAACATTGGATCATTTTCCTTAATAAATAAATGAACAAGTGTAAAGTTTTTGTCTCATTTGTTTGACTGATGTCTCTTTATCTAGTTTTAGGACTTGAATGGAAATCTGATCACGTTTTAGGTCATATTTATACAGAAATAGAGCAAATTCTAAAGGGTTCACAAACTTTCAAGCAGCACTGTATGTGGTGTGTTATACAATATACTTGCTATTAATCTTGTAATGTGACAATAAATAACTTGAAAGAAGTAGTCTTACCTGAGCGTATTACTGATATATAACAGTCAATAAAGCACACACCTCTAACTGGGTCTGTGCTGGTTCCTGCTTCCTCCTCCTCAATCCTTTCTCTTTATGTTCAGAGCCATATTCACATGTTTGTTCAGATTGCAGAGTAAATGTTTAACAGATCATTTTAATTGCTGCGCTGGCAATCAAATATTATATGTCTTATAGGATATAATTCCAATAAGAATTGATGCCTCAGTGAAATTTACTTCTTCTTCTACTTCTCTGAATGTTTGTGCACTGACTAGTTAAAGCTTGGAAATGATCAAACCTAAAACAGAACTCTAGCATTGAAACCTAAAGGTGAACAAAAACATTTTGTTCTTTAGTTAGTTAATCTAGCTTTTGTTCACAGCATAGAGCATGTCAGCATGACAAAGCACCTGCTCCCTGTTCACTCCTCTTTGATGTTTCTGCTGCTTAAATAAATCCATTATCTTTTCACACTTTGCAGCGTCAGACAGCAAAACCTTTTTCTTTTTATGGCGCGACTTCTTTGCACGGCGAGACGCAGGTTTTCTCTCTCTATCCATGTTTCAGCGAATGAGTGCTAGATTTTTTCAATTTCAGTTGTAAAAGCCGGTCAATGGTCAACTCATCAGTGAGGAAAGCGTCCAAGAAACTTTGGACATTTTAATGCTGAGAATATTTAACTGCTACCTGCTATTACGGCCATGTCGCTGCAGCTACGATGATCTATTGAATATCTGTATATAGGCTATATAATGCCAAGGTTGGGAAAAAAAGACCGGCCCTCAGAGAAAATTCCCAAACTTCCCAATGGCCTGTCCACTTCTGGTTTGACTCATATTGCTTGCCCTGAATTCATCAGTATTTCTTCAAAACATCTGCTTGTCAGTTCATCAAACATATTGATGGGGCTGTGACCGATCAGTTTTGTAACTTTCAAAAACCGACAGTATGACTATCATGCCCACTTCATGTGGCAATTGGCAGAGTGTTTGAACTTCTCTCTCGAACTTTTCTTTTTTCATTCTTTACACAATTACTGTACCTCTGTCACTTTTGATGTTTAAAATGGAGTGCAACACTATGAGTGTCTTCGAGGAGAGACTGACTGTCTTTAAGAGTGTAGCGTTATCCCCATTTGTACAATTTATTGCGTCACATCCCTCTCTGGGACAACAGGCTTTTTGTCCCATCTTTGCATGTGGACATTTGGAACAGCTAAACATACTTTTGCCTTTGAATGCAGTCAAACAACACTTTTGCTTGTTTGAAGCACACTGAGACCTTAATGTCATCACATCCCTAGTCTCGCATAGCCAGATCTATCATCACACTTTGTTTTAGCGCTGTGCCAGCGCTAGAGAAAGGTCTGGCTGAACCCATGATCATTCTGCTATAGGAGGAGGATGCATTAATGGCGCCCTTGCAAAATAGTGTCCGGGGAGAACTTATTTAGGTAGTTTACCAAAAGAAAACGCCACATAAAACAGTAAAAGACGTATGTCGACTATGTGATACAACTTTTACTGATAAAAAAGACAAACGTGGAGGTGAAGCCTGCCTATACTTTAGCTCTGGAGGAGCTCACTGCTCCAGATTCCCGGAGCTGTACAATTAATCATTGTTTGTTTACTGTGACATAAACAAAATTAGCCTATAATGCTTTATTTCATAGGCTACTCAGCCAACAACATGATTTTGAAGGTAAAATGGCATTTTTATTTTTTAAATGACAGAAATATAGACTAGGCACCTTTTTCTTACTAAATAATACACAGTGGAAACATGAGAAATTGTGTATTTTATCATCATTGTCAAGTCCAAGGCCAGCCTGCCAAATAACTCTACTATAAACTTGATATTGGCCACAACCGAACGTGATGTCTGCAGCGCTGCTTGAACAGTCCGCCCCCTGCCGATGACTTCTTGAGGACTTGCAGCGAGCAGCCAGTGACAAGAATGCCCGCTGCTGCTCGTGAATCTTTTGAGCGTGAGTGCCCAGTAATAAGGAAAAAATCATCTTATCAAGTCCTCTTATATTGATCATCTGAATTGGTCATCTGAACTGCATCACTTCCCCACGTAACAATAACTACAGCTGTTAGATGGTGTAAAGATAACCATAGGTTGTTATTGCTGGCCTGAATTTTAGACCTTACTGTTGCTTTTTCTTGTGAGGACGGGCCAGGCTCACTTCAATAAAAGAGAGCCGTTTCCTCATCACTGCATCCTGTGACTATTAACATGAATGTATAAAGTAATGATCTGATGTAACAAGGACAGGAAGGCAGTTTGACCCGTTTGTCTCCTTGGAGAGTAGCACCTGCACCCTCTACATCCCCTCCCTTGCCACGCTGCACAGTGACTGTGTTGAGCCTTCATTGCCACTATACACATGTGTTTAGGTGACAGAGACTTGTAAATGAACCTTAGTTTGTACATGCTGTTTCTTTTCCATGAGCTGTAAATCAAGGTTTAACTCCCAGCTGGGCACAATCCCTTAGTTACAATTTAAACAGCCATATAAGCATAAATCTCAATTGAGAGGAACTGCAGGATACTTCAAACATTCTGTCACTGAGGAAAAGTCAGGTCTGTTGAGGAAATGTGCCATGAAGGCGTTTCCAGAAAACCAGTATATATAATAGATACACAAAAGAGGGGATTTTCCTCTTAATGTTTCCTGCTTTTCGTGTACACACAAGTGGCACCCACCCACACACACACACACACGGATAGGAATTTGTTTAATAAGGATATTACCCTTGACAGTGAAACTTTATTTAAATCCTATTTATAAGCAGTTAACAATTGGTTTATAACCTGCTTTAATGTAGTTATAAGTAGATATAAGTGTAACTGATAATGAATGACAACATAGTAAAACACGTTAAAATATGTCTTCATAGGGAATTTATGAATTGTTGACAAATTCTGTGCATTAATAAACTTAAAAATATCCTTTTGTCTGCTTCTAACAACATTACAGTGTGTTATAAACTATTTATTAAATGTTTATATACTGCTTATAAATGTTAAATAGGGGGACTTAAAGTGAAGTGTCACCACTTTGATTTATTAGCCTTACAGTGAATAAGCACTTTACAATAGATACACAATAGAGGGGATTTTCATTTGAATGTTTCCTGCTTTTAGTGTACACAAAAGTGGCGCGCGCACACACACACACACACACACACACACACACACACACACACACACACACACACACTTGGATAGGACTTTGATTAATAAGGATATTACTCTTGACAGTGAAACTTTATTTAAATCCTATTCATAAGCAGTATATAAACATTTAACAATCGGTTTATAACCCACTTTAATGTGATTATAAGTAGATATAAGTGTAACTGATAATGAATGACAACATAGTAAAACACGTTAAAATATGTTAAAATATGTCTTCACTTCTTCCTCTTGTCTGCCTCTAACAACATTACAGTGTGTTATAAAACATTTATTAAATGTTTATATACTGCTTATAAATGTTAAATAGGGGGATTTAAAGTAAAGTGTCACAACTTTGATTTATTAGCCTGAAACAGAATTCTTAAGTTTGATATGTCGGACTGATGGATCTGCAGAATTTTTATATTCAAATAAGCATCGTGGATTAAAGGAAAGTAAATCTAAATTGCCTTGAGCTGCTGTGTTAAAAATATAGAAAATTTAGGGAAAACAGCTTCAAGAATTTTCTCCTGAATCTCTAAACAAGTGTTTGATATATTCTACGAACCAAAAAGCTAACAAAGAGAACAATAATTTATTCACTAAACACGAAACAAACAAAGTGACAAACTCCTCTTTCTCCAACTCTGGTTCTCATCACTGCATTAATCTGAAAATAAGACTCTTATTAACACTTCAAACCACAGTGAAGCCTGCACTGTGTAAAAGAAAACTGAATAACAGGTTATCATTTGATGTATTTCTTCAATATATCATACATGTTTCAGACAGTGATTAAGTTCAATTTAGTGTTAGTTTGTGTTTCACACATGTTCTAAATTACTCTGTGCTATGTCTATTCTAAACTTAGTTCCTTGCTGTGTAAGATGAGGCAGTTTATTCTGTTATACCCTTACCTCAGCCAGTGATAAGATAAACTGTAGTTATGTAGATGTTTATGTGTAAAACTGATAAGCTTTAGAGGATAGTGTGGTTTGTCCTTAATTTAATATAGTAGTAATGTTATTTTGTGATGCTACTTGGTGCATGCTTATGTACTGTCATATACGGTCGTGAAGAAAGACTGTTCCTAGGTTAGCTGAACTTTTGTTTGACTTATGTTTCTATCTTAGGGTTGGTTGCTGACCTGTAAGGTTAGTAAACAGATGTCTTAAATTCTGTACGAGTAGTATTTAAGGGACTGGTTAGGTGTCAACCTTTCAGACAAGAAAATATAGCTAGGTGGTATGTATCTTTGTCTCCAGAACTATGATGCATTATACTTAAATAATACTTGTATTATTTGATTACATTATTTCATAACCTGACAATGCTCTCTTTGTGTGTTTATTGAGTGATCAGCAATTTCCCATTACAACTGTCAGTGTCATGCTGGTGTTTTCTTTCAGGACACCAGCATTGACTTAAGGGAAGCTGTTTGCACGGCAGCTCTGTTGACAGTTTATGAGTAAACTGGCTGCATTGATTGTTACCCTGGCTTAAGATAGACCAGAGACTTGTATCTAAGGTCAGTGGTAATCAGAGAGTCTCCACGATGGCAGCACTCAACAAAGAAATGCTTGTGGTTATGTCTTGACCTTTAAGGTTAAGCATCAACAGGGAACTTGTTGGAAGGAACCAGATGAGACTCGCATCAGGCTGCCACAGGCGTTTTGTTATAAATAAAACTATGACCTACATGAGGCACAAATGCAATACATCAGCATAAACATTGTAAAGTGTAGTGATGAAATGGTCAGTCAATTATTCAATAAGTGGTTGCTCATGACAGAGAAATAATTTACAATTTTGATATCTGATTAATGTTTTATGTCATTTATCAAGCAAAGATTCTAAACATTTGCTAGTTTTAGCTTCTGAAATATGAGAATTTACTGTTTTTCTGTGTTTTATATTGTTGTAAATGGAATAGCTTTGGGTTTTGGCCTGTTGGTCAGACATAATAAATAATCTAAAGATGTCACTTGGACTCTGGGAAACTGGAATGGACATTTTTCAGTATTTTTGTAAAGTAAATTTTGTAAAGTGAATGATTAATTGATTATAGGGCTGAAACAATTCAGTTCATTCAGGCGACTGACAGAATATTAAGAGTTTCTTTAGTAAAAATGTTAAACATTCTCTGGTTACAACTTCTCAAGTAGGAGGATTTTCTGCTTTTCTCTGTTTACAGTCACTGGCAATTAAATATATTTTGGATTTTAACTGTTGGTTGGATAAAACAAGACAGATGTCTTCTTGGGCTCTGGGAACTGGGAATGATTAATATTAATGACTATTTTTTGATATTTTATAGACTAAACATTGAATCAAAAAAAGACAATCCAGAGATTATTCCCTAATGAAAATAATAATAAGTACTCGGTAGATGGAGAACACAAAACGACACCTAAACCTGAACACCAGACTTTATATGTCACTCTATTTACTCTATTCTGAGTACAGACATGTGTGCTATTGATAGGAACATTTACAGCAGAGAATGCTGTGTCACAGTGAGGAAGAAAGATCAGCAAGAATAAGATTCACCTTGAACACAAAGAAAAGTATTTGGATTACTGCTTGTCCCAACAATAACTTATTGAGTAATTTGATGGGCTTTAAACTATAAATAAATTAGACAAACTCCCAGTGACTCAGCGTTTTGTCCTTTATCATAGATTTTTTTTTTCTTGATTGATTCTGTGAAGTCATTTCTGTCATGACAAAATTACAGGAAATTAGTGTAAGATGTAATTTTGCACTAATACAATGAATCAAAAACAAAAATATCAAAAACTCTTGTATCACAGAAAGGGCAGAAAGGTCATCAGCCGCCTGAATCTTGGTACAACAAATACAACTGTATTTTTCCCACTACTGGATGTAGCTATTCAGGAAAAGTCACCGCGTGTTCATCTGCCACACAGTCTGTTTATGGTGTCAAATTGCAGAGAAGAGGATGTTAAATAAGATGCCACCTGCATGAATATCAGTCAAATGAAGGACGTGTGTGTACAAGTTTACAGTTTACAAGTAAGTAACACAGAAATGTCGAACCAACAGAGGTGACCTTTCATATGTGCACCATCAAATTAATAAAAACCTTCATCCATTTACTCATGCTAACTCTGACAATTTCAAATATAACTGACTAACAGTTGATAAGAGAGTCAATTTCATCTACAAAACTGTGCCACTGTATTTATAGAATTACTTTTCACTGATAAAAGACTATTTTAAAAGAGATAATTCAACACATTTTCTATTGTTTCCTTTTAAAACTTTAATGGGTTAAAAGACAACTATAAAAAAAAGGAGAGAGATGAATTAAAATATACACAAATATACATTATATTGCACATTGTTGCACCTGTGCAGTATTGCACATAAGTGATGGGTGATAAATACTTCTGATAAAAATATAAATATTACCTAGTAGGGAAGAGAGTGTCTGTGTGTAGGAGAGGAAGAGAGAGAGAGAGACTGTGTGTGTGTGTGTGTGTGTGTGTGTGTGTTATGTATGTTCACAAACTCCCAGAGTTCAACAGTCTGATGGCTTGCGGACAGCAGCTGTCTCTGAGCCTGCTGGCTCTGATGCCTCTGTACCGCTTGCCTGATGGTAGCAGTGAAAATAGTCTGTAGCTGGGGTGTTTGGGGTATTTGATGATTTTTCCAGCTTTCCTCATGCTCTACTGGATGAAGAGGTCCTGCATGGGTGGCAGTTCAGACCTGGTGAGCTTTGATGACTCTCTGCAGGGCCTTGCTGTCCTGCTTGGAGCTGCTCCCATACCAGGCTGTGTTTATGCCATGCCGCTCAATGGTGCATCTGTAAAAGTTGCAGAGTATACTCCTGTCCATGCCAAACCTCCTCAGCCACCTGAGGAAGAAGAGGTACTGGTTCGCGGTCCTCACCACTGTCTCAGTATGAGTTGACCACTTCAGGTCCTCACTGATGTGGACGCCGAGGAACGTGTTTCCTGTACCCTCCTGAAGTCCAAAACCATCTCCTTCATCTTGAAGAAGTTGAGATGGAGGTCGTTGTTCTGACACCATGATGACAGGGCTCTTACCTCCTCTCTGTAGGTCCATTCATCACTCTCGGTAATCAGGCCGATGACAGTGCAAATTTTATAACGGCGTTGGAGCTGTGTGTTGCCACAGTTGTATGGGGCTGGACTTAGCACACACCCGTGGGGGATTCCAGTGCTGAGCGTTACAGTGGGGGGAATGATGTCATTGAGCCTCACCCTCTGGGGCCTGTTTGTCAAGAAGTTCAGGATCCAGTTGCATAAGGCACTGCTGAGTTCAAGGTCCCTGTACTTGACAACCAGCTGAGAGAGCACAATGGTGTTAATGGTGTGGATCTGTTTTGCTTGTATGCAAACTGCGGAGGGTCCAGTAAGTCTGGTAGGTAGGAAGTGATGTGGGCTTTGACTAATGACAGTGCTACTGGGCGATAGTCATTAAGCTGAGCAGTTTTGGGTTTTTTGGGGATGGGAACAATGATAGTCTTCCCCAGGTACTAAGAACCCTTTGAGGAAATCAGTTCCTTTACCTGGGTTTCCACTGGAGCGTCCAGGATCTAAATTAAGCTCCAGGGAGATTGTTTTACCCCCCAAAAAGTCCCTGCTCGGGGGGCACTACTTTCCAAAAGTAGGAACTTGGGGGGCAGGATGTGCAGGGATGACCATTGCTGATTCACTCTTAAAACAAAGAAGTGCTCTCATATCAATTTAGGACCAGTTCAGGACAAGAGGATGACACTGATTTTCATTTGTTAACGTTTAAAGTAAAGTAAGGCATTGTTGTCAGCTTCCCGACTCATTTTAAGAAAGAGCAAGAGAAAAAAGAGATAGATGGGCAAGGAGAGGGAGCTGCGGTAGCGAGAACAAAGCACAAATAAAACATTATTTTCTGATTTTTTCACAGTGGTTACATTCTAAAGCAGAAATAAATAACCATCAAACACTAAATAGATTTACTGTAGAGACAGACACTCTCAGTTTCATTTTCCTCCTCTGCATTTCTCCTTTTCATCCATTTATTACATCCAACTCATGCAGAACTAAACTCAAAGAGTCTTTGTTGTTTCCTCATGTGTTAAGACTGCATCTCAAATGCTTCCATCATTTTTTATTTCCTCATGGGTCTAATTTGCATGATCTACCTGGTTCTTCAGACATGGTGGAAACACAACCAGGACTGCGCCACAGGGACTTTAAAGTTGCAAGTTTAGTCCCTGATGAGTTCCTCCGGGACCAAAGTACCTGGGACTTTTAGTGGAAACAGGGCTTTTGTCTTTTTGATGGCTTTCTTGAGTTAATACTTGCATGTTTTGTAGTTCAAATCTCCACCTTTGTTAGCAGCTGTGTGTGTGTATGGAGGGCAGTAAGAACCTTCCGCACAGTAATCCCAGGTATCACATCATCAATGCACTTACTGATGTGTCCTGTGACTCTCCTCCATGTATTTGATGACATCATTGTGGGCAGCCTCCCAGAAAATGTCCCAGTGTGCTGTAGTGAAGAGGTCACAAAGGGAGGAGATTCTGCTGATGTGCAATTAAATAATCTTCAACTCACACCTAAAATTGATTACATCTGAGAGCAACCTCAAAGTGGTTTTTCAGTAACTTGTGGCCTGATTTACATTATAGCTTCATACACATAGTCAGTGCCACTCCACCATTATATGTATGTTTTGTGTTGACAGGTGTTGTGTGGTTTGGGGGTTTTTTTGTGTCGTTGAAATAAGCCTTTTTGGTTTTATTATGTTTTAACCCTTCAATCACTGTAACTACTGCTGTACAGTTATACTGTATTTTTTAAACCATTGAAATAAATTCAATCACTCAATCACCAATCTGATATTATTTTCACATATAACCCCTATAGTTCATTATAACTAAAGAGCAGGTGATTGTCTACAATATAAGTGTCAACAAAACCAGAAAACTTTCTACATAGTGTCATACATCATACACAGAAAATGACCCCAATGACGCCCACACATACACTTACAGTGTCACCACCACACCCAATAAATCATTAAACTCTAAATGGGTGCTTCAAAAGAAGAACATGACAAACTGTAAGATTAGTCACTTACCTTGGGAATTTCAACTGTGTATTGAGTGTAAATTCATGTCAATTGGGTTTTCATGTTGTTGAATGTGCGAGGAAACCCTGAGCCTGTCCTTGTGATGCTGTTCAAAGAGACAAGAGAGCAAACAGAGGAGACTGTAAGAAGTATTTCCCTCACATTTGGCTGGCAGGTCAAATTTATACACCTTAATTGACCTTCTGCACTATATTTAGATTGTTTACATGATAAAAAACAGAAAAGAAGAGCTGTGGTTGCATCTTTTCACGTGTTTAAATGTATTTACTCTAGTAGTTGTGTTACAAATGTTACAAATTATGGAATCAATAAACAACAACAGACAACTATCATTCTATTCTTCAGAGGATATTTGGCATTGCATTTATTGAACTTGTTGTGACATACAAGTGCAGTTTTTAAGGCTGAAACTAACGGTTATTTTCATTCTCTATTGATCAGTTCATCATTTTCTCGATTAAACAATTCATAATTTTTGCTATAAACTGTTAGAAAATACTGAAAAATGCCAATTAGAACTTCTCAGTGCCCCAGTCGACCTATTTAAGTTGTTAATTTTCTCTTAACATTTGTGCAATTTGTCCAAAACCCAATTATATTAGGTTACCATCATGTATGACAAATCCTTATGAGAAGCTGGAGCCAGGGTGTTTCTGAAAACGTTTAGGCCTATTTGTATAGCACCTTTCAATAACAAGGCAATTCAAAGTGCTCAAGACAAAATGTAAAAGAAATACAAGATATAAAAGGACACATTTAAATAGAATTCAAATGAATTTAATGAAAAATAAAAATGAGATAAAATAGAATAAGACATAAAACAGGGGGCTAAAAATTACAAATTACAGTACATTTAATGAAAGACAACTGCAAATAGAAAAGTCTTAACCTTTATTTAAAAGAGCTGAGAGTTGGAGAAGACCTCATATTAAAATAGATGCAGATGATTTTCTGTCAACTATAGGATTAATAATTTCAGCTCTAACATCCTTGTTTTTTTATCATAACAGATCATTAAACAAATAAATAAAGTATGGTGACACCAGAAAATTACACCCTTATGTGATTCTTGACCATCTCATTCTAAAACCATGGACATTAATCTGCTGCTAGAACAGCCTCCACTCTTCTCAGAAGACTTTCCACAAAATTATGGAACCTGGCTGCAGAAATTTGCTCCCATTCAGCTACAACAAGCATTAGTGAGGTCGGCTCCTGATGTTGGGTGATAAAGCCGGGCTCGCAGTTGTTCAAATTACCCCAAAGCCAAGTTCATCCACACAAAACTGGGAGAACAATTTCTTTATGGATCTGGCTTTGTGCATGATGTCATTGTTGAATTAAAACAGGAAAGAGGCTTCCCTGAACTGTAGCCACAAAGATGGAAGCACACTATTGTTGAAAAGACTAATGGGCCTAGCCTAAACCTAAAGTACACAAAAGAATTCATGAATGGTTGTTTTATTATGGGATGGTTTCTTTATCTATATAATGTTATATTGTTTTATGACTCAGTATGTTTTTATGACTTCTTGAAATGAATGTGAGCACTTTGTATAAGCCCGCTGGGCTTCCTTCCTCTCCTGCACAAATTAATATAACTTTTTACTGTGTAATTAGGGACCAATCCCAAAAGGCATAGCACTACTGTAAAACAGTAGTTCTTACCTAAGGACCCTATTGTTTTATTTTTATTGTAACCTTTGTGCCAATAAAAATAAATAAATAAAAGTCCAATTTCAGGCACACTGTACAGTCAAATATTGTGGTTTTATGCTCTATGTTCTTCAAAACAACAGAATGAATATGAAGTGGCTAAAGAACTTCACTGGTGCCGACACTGTTGCAGGTGAAATCAAATGGCCACTAGAGACTCCCATAATCTCATTATATACACACACAGAAAGAGAATGATAGGTATGTACATGCATGCACAACCTTTCTTTTAGTCATTACTTTGGGGTTTTTTTGCATATTGTGTTTGAACAGTTTACAACACAGAGACTGTTTAGTCTGTGAGCTGACAGGCAGAGTAACAGAGCACAAGTACAGGCCTTTTTCACAGAAGACATTTCAACATGCTACAGTAGGAAAAGAACAGGTGTGAATAATAAAATGAATAATGGCTAAATTCCATTTAGCTACTTCAGTTTCAGGGTCCTGTATTGTGCATGCTGCCACTGTCACACCACCGTGGCTTACTGGGACACATGAATATAAAGGAGCCATAGTTAATGTTATTATTAACGCTGCATTGTGCTTCATCAGGAAACCTCAGCAACCCAACAGCTAAACAGTACAAAACATTTAACATTTAATCTTTGCTTGTTTGTTTGTTTTCTCTTTTTCTAACAAGATGGAGCTTCCGTATATATTTTGATTTACAGCCTGTAACGTTAATATCATGTGGATTAAAGCAGACTTTACTCTTTTGACCAAACTTGCTCTAAGAATTAATTTAAATGCAGTAGCAGGTGTTAGCTGTTTACTTATTTTGTTCACTTAACATCTCTGAAGTTGGGATGATATCTTTACTCAAAAACAGACTAAGGAATAAAATGGCTGTAATTCCAACTGCCAACGGTCAGATTTCTTCCCAATCATCCAAATCTAAACCTAACCTTTGATATTAATAGAGATTGATAGTTAGCTAAACGTGGATGTTGGCCTACCTGTTGATTCATCATGCCAACAGGCGCGAGGCTCATACAGCAGCGCGCGGCGGTGCCACGCTCGCTCGCGCGCATGACGTTACCCAGCATTCTGTGGGCGCGCTGGCAGGGACCGACAGCACATCAAGGAAGAAGATGCGGGTCGGTAAGTGAAACCAACATAAAACACCGCGAAGTCACATATCTATACACATATCTGTCGTGTTCGGCATATTTGTAGCGTTGTAACCCGGCTCGAAACATTAGCGACGAATGTAAAACAGCGTCGTTGTTATTTTTTTAAAGGTTTAAACATATGTTTAAAACAGAAAGCAACAGGGTGGACGGCGGTTAAAAGTCCTCCAACTTGTGGGCGAGGTTACCGGTAGTAAACGCCAGCTACAACAGGACAAACGCTCGTTTTATCAGCGGATCTTGTGTGTATGTTTGGAGACAAGCTAACTTAGCGGAAGAGCTATGTTCCCAAAAAATGCTCCAAACCCGAGTGGGGGCGTTTGAACAGCGTGAGAAGGTGATATCTGTGCTGGAAACTGATATCGGGCAGTGTTGGACAGTGACAGAGGCGAGCCTGTTGACAGGTTCACGTCATTTATCAGCTGTTTGTGTTAAAAGGACTGGTGGCTGACAACCGAGGGTGATTGATTAATGCTGAGATAAGAAACAAATGCAGTTAGGCATGTGTGAGGTGGATACTGCTGTTGATATTTGAGAGTATAAACATCTGCAGTGGTGGAGGAAGTATTCAGAAGTAAAAATACCAATACAGCCATGTAAAAATACTCCATTACAAGCAAAAATCATGCATGAAAAATCCTACTTAAGTAAAACTACATAAGAAAGAAAGGCCAGGCAAATTACATCTTTCAAAAAACAGAGGCAATTCATGTGCTTTACACAAGCCAAAAAAAAATGCATTAACCACATTTAAAAATGCAATAAAGAGGGAAATTAAATAGAATACAGAGAAACTGGACTCAAGTGAGATAAACCTCTCGCTGTTTGATCACTTTTATCTCTACAATCACGATACAATGACTGAGCTTTTCACCAAATCATAACCACAAACAAAAACCCCCTCTGATGTGATTCTTTGAGACAGAGGTTTATCTGTGGTCAGGGCTGTGGCTACCGCCGAGGGCTCTGAAGTCACGTCTTTATTGTTTCAGCTAATTTGGGGTATTGAATGATGTGAAGAAGAGCTCACATTTTGCATTTATAGACAAAATACATGTGTGGGATTTTACAGTGGATTCTGATATTCTTTGATTGTTTTCAGGGGGAAAAAAAGGCTAAGTTAAAAATGAAACAAAGTGGTTTAGTATTTCTCCAACAGAATTATGTTCAAACCACGTTTGAGACCATCACATAGGGAGATAAAATGTTCAGATAATATGAGTTAGTGAGTAAGTAAATAAATATAATGTGAAAAATATAACATTTACAGAGTTTTGTAGTGTATAGTGTCCTATCCTGGCTCACACAGGGGCCTATCAACATAAAAATGTGTGGGTGTCCTATGTCTAATGCAGATGGTGCAAAGAACATCCAGTTACTGAGCTGCAATATTGCTGTTCTCATCAGCCTGAAAGTCTGCCCATTGAGACAGTAACTTCAAATAGAAGAAAAAAAAAAGATCAAGGATGTGTCAAAGCTGTGATAAAGCCTCCAGTGTTTCTGAACATTGCTGCAACTAGCGCAGTGTCCTGATATCACTTTGTGCTCCCGGCTATGTGCGCCGACAGCTGCTGTTGGCACAGAAGAGATGTTCCACTTTTTTATGACATTTAAAGCCACACTTGTCCTATGTCCACATGAAAATTAACGTGATAGCTTTAATGTAGCATGGTAATGTATGTTAAATAGTGTGACTAATGACAGTGAACTGCACGCTGCACGCTCAGTATATTTTCTGTGTATTCATTATTCATGGTCAGATATCTACATTAAAAAACACTTGGGTCAGTGTAAACTATTAGGGCTGCAATTGATGAGTATTTTCATTATCATTTCATCTCTAGATTACATTCTTGATTAATTAATTAGTCGTTTGATCTATAAAATGTCAGAAAATAGTGAAAAATGTCACAATTTTCCAAAGATGCACCGTAAAATGTCTTGTTTGGCCCGACCAACACACCAAAACCGTAAAGATTAAATCCTCTCTCACTGTGTATGTAGTTTTATATTGTGATATAGATTAGGGCTGCAACTAATGATTGTTGTTATTATCAATTAACCAGACAATTATTGCTTTATTAATAGATTAATTGTTTAGTTTGTATGTTGAACTCAAGGTGACTCATTCATATGGCTTATTTTTTCTGACTAACAGCCTAAAACCCAAACATATTCAATTTCAAATCAAACAGTGATATAAAATGAAGAAAAGCAGCAAATTCACACATTTGATAAACTGGAACCAGCGCATTTTTGACATTTTCCTCATAAATGGCTTCAACGTTTCAGCGGTTTTAATTTGCATTTGTAAATTTGAAAGTGTTTCAGTCTTTGTCAGTTATCTGGAAAGAGAACAGACTCTTGATATAGGCTACAAGTTGTCAATATTTTCAATCAATCCAACAACAGATGAGCATGTCATGTTTGAGTAAGACATACAATCATGTCTTTGTAATTTTTTTATTTTTTACATTTACAGAGCCAACAATTTATTCTATATCTGGACTATTATTGTATAAATAATCTTCATCACTTAATGTCACTGTTGTCAGCCAGTCTCTCCCTTTGGTCATCACATAATGACCCAGTTTCAAAGTACTATCCTCAGGCTGCACTGGAATTTCAATCCTTGACCAAACAGATAACCAGAGTGTTATCAACAAAGCGATGCATTCTGTTGCAGGAGATGAGCTCATTACGATCTGTGTGTTTACCCTTCGGTTGATGATCCTTTTTCTTAAAAACACAAAGTGCACATCACATGTCTGTTCTGTCAATAGTTACACAGGCAGATATAAAGGTTCTCTTGTCTCTCTTTGTCTCCCAGACTCTGACATGGATTACAAGGTTGTGTTCGCAGCCTTGGAGACGGTGTGCGAAGACAACATTTCTGCTTTGTGTGGGCCTTCTGATTTGCCGTACGGCAGTGTTGCACAGCGTCTAGTCACGTGTATGAGACAGATTCAGGAGCATGGCCGAGCCCTGGAGCCTTTGGTCGCCAGCTTCACCGCCGTCTACCATCATTACGACTTTGATGAGCAAACGCCTGGAAATGGTTACCGCACCCTGGTCAAGGTATGGAAACACCGTGGATGTATTATTACAGCTCTGATTGCTTTGTACTTCTGAGTTATTATATCTTTTAAGAGACTAAACAAAACACAGAGTATGAGCTGTTTGATTGTTGTTTGTAGGTGATTAAAGATACAACATGTTACATTTTAATAATCACTTTTAACATTATCCAATGTTCGAATTGTGTATAGATACAGTTAAGTAAAGATGATTAGTAGCTTAGATCTCACAGCAGTGTTAGTGGTCAGATTTCACAAAGACTACATTTCCCTCATCCTATTTTGTGCTGCGATATTTAGTACTGTACCTCCATAATGTCAACATCTAAGTTCAAATTAAAGTTAATTAAATATTTCCCCCACACATTAAATACAATTTTTCATCATGACAAAATTTCATATTCATCTCATATTAAGAATGGATCTAAAGACTATGTGTAATTGCTCTACAAAGTTTTGTAGCATCCTTTAGTTTGTTGTTTTGGTTTTTCCAGCCCGCAACTTTACTGTTTTGGTTTCCTCTCACCACTGTTTTCGGTGTTGTTTTATTTTCAGCAAAAAAGCTCTAAAAACCATCTGTATTCTACCCGTCCAGCCCCAAACGTCAGACAGACAAAGTTAGCAACTAGCCAGTGAACAAAACATATGTTTTGGAGTTGGTGGAGACCAAAATAGAGCAAAATGGATAACAAATATTGGACTTAAATGTCTGAACTTTGCATAAATAAACCACTGTTTGCTAACACGTTCACCATATTACCTTTATAATAATAATAATTTCTTTTATTTTTTGCATAACAGAAATGAAAAATATGCAGCACATAATGTAGCAAATGTTGCAAATTACAGTGTAGAAGATTGTAGAAACTGATTTGTCTACAGTAAATACAATGATGTCCCAAAATGATAAAATACACTAAATATTGCATATTTTAAGTTTATTAAGTCCATTCTCCCACCTCCCAAACTAAATCCACATTGTTTCATGTTCTCTCTGTCTGTCTTTCTTTCAGGTCTTGCAGTCTTGCCTTTTGCACATCATTCAAAAGGGCCGATACATTGCCTCGAATTACAACGGTGCTTTCTTCAGGGCAGACCACAATGCCTCGGAGATGGAGGCGTACTGCAGTGCCCTGTGCCAGCTGCGAGCCCTGCTCTACCTCGCAAAGCAGCTGATCAACGACAATGACCACGGCCAGCTGTACTCCCTGCAGGACGGGGACCTGAGCCGCAAGTTTGTGCAGGAGTACAGCTCCATGCACAAAGCCTGTTTCTATGGCCGCTGTCTGGGCTTTCAGGTCAGCCAAAAACAAGGACTTATTTGTTGGAGCCAAGTTATGTTTACATATGTTTAGTTCGGTATATAAGTACAGTCTGTATTTTGCTAAACAGGTTATGTAAATTGAGATACTTAAGTGATGTTATGTATAAGTCATTGAATAAGTTAATTAATAGTAATTTGTTAAAGTTCAGCTAATAATCATTTGATTTGATTCATGTTGATGTAAGCATGATATGTTTTAAAAGGCAACATTATTTAAGCTTTCTGTTAAAACAGTGAAGTAGGTTACTGTTGCTTTAAGAGATAAAGGTCCCTTGTGTTTACTAGGGTGAACCTGCGGTTTGGAAAGTTGAGGCTCAAGTAAGGAATGAGAGACATGGATTTCTCACTGTAGTACAGTTTGCTGATTAGGAGAACTTAACTTTAATTACTCCTGTAAGAAGATACTACAAACTGTGGAGTAAATACTTGTTTTATCCTTTTTTACACCAGAGTCCTGTGGAAGTTTTTCCTCCTCAAGCTAACGTACATGAGTTAGGGTTAGGCCCTCGCTGAGCTTCAACCAGCCACAGTATTTCTCATGACACTAGTTATTTTAGAAACTTAATGTAATTCAGATAACACATGAGGTAAAAGACAGTTTTGGCTTCATTATAAAGAAAAGTACAGGTCACAAGTTTAAATTGTTTGAAGCAAAGCTCTTCTTTTCTCTTTTGACAGTTCTCGCCAACTCTTCGTCCGTTCCTCCAGACTGTTGTAATAAGCATGGTTTCATATGGAGAGACGTACGGTAAACAGCAGTCTGGGTTGGGTGAGTCGCTTTTGTCCTATAGATGGAGGTGAAGTCCTAGATCCTGTTGTGGTCTTTTTTTTTTAGATGTCATCCTGAATGATGAATCCTTCTTCTTGATTTTCTAGGTATGGCAGCACTTTCTCTCCTCACATCAGGGAAGTACGTCATTGATCCAGAGTTGCGGGGGGCCGAGTTCGAACGCATCACTCAGAACCTGGACTTGCAATTTTGGAAGTCCTTCTGGAACCTCACAGAGTCCGGGCTTATAACAGTAGGCAGGGTCAAATGTTCATCCATCTCACTTTTTTATTACCTAGAGTCGTCGTCAATGTTTAACTGCTCCTTCCTTATCTTTCTCGATCCAGGGCTTCAGCAGAATAGCCTCTAGTCCAGTGAAGGTGAACTTAACCCTGACTTTGCCCCCTGTCGCTCTTCGCCTCCCCCTGGCCTCAGACCCCAGTCTGTCTGCCACTGTTTCACCTCCACTTGCCCACTGGGGCCCCGGACCAGTCCACATGCGTCTGATCTCCTATGAGCTTCGAGAAGGACAGGTGAGGTTCCGCAGATGAGGCAGGATGTGGTCAGGAAGACTTGCAGTAAACTCGTAATGGTGACTAGAAATCTGAAATTGACAAAAAGTAAGAAAAAGACTAAGAATAAACAGTTTTGGATCAGGCATACTGATATTATAACTACAAAATAAACCTACATGACATTCTGTTGTGACGAATCTCTGAAGTTATTGCATGAACTTTTTGTCTCTTTTTTAGCCATGTAATAAAGCGTGCAAACATCTGGTCAGATTTCAATAGAGAGAGTACACAGTCAAATCTTGCATGAGAAATCTTCCCAGCGTCACATACTGCACATATAATGAGGATGCAATTATTAAAGGTCAGCTTTTTAACTGAAATGTGAAGACCTGATGGATCGGTTTATTAGTTGCTTCAGAGATTTAACACATAACAGTATACAAATAAATTAAAAACCAGTCTATACATTACCCACATATGTACCAATTCAGTTATATGCATTTTAACCACCTGTGACACAGTGAATAATGTAAACCAATGGTGTACAAGTAAGGGAGATAAACAGCAGTTATATTTTCAAGGATACCATAAAAGGTATATTGTTTAAAGAGGTGACTGTGATGGATTTCAGATGTAAAATGCAAGAAAATGATGCTTCATAAAAAACTCTTAGCACAAGGTCCACTTATTGGGATATTTTCCAGAGCTTTTAACCACATCTCATGACCTTCATCAGCTGATGGAGTTTACTCAGTTGTCACAGTGATGTTATTGGGATTTATTTGACTACTTAGTATAAACTACATGTGTATTATGACACAATCAAGACTGGAAAATACACTTTTATATACATTTTCTTTAGATACCTTTACTGTGTGAGAGTAAGGGTGTTTGTTTTGTACTTTATTATTTTTCACTATTTATCCTCTTATGTTATAGGAGAGTGAGGAGCTGCGAGCTTTTTCACGAACAGATCCTCCTCCCATCACTGCATCGCAGCTCCCCTGGGTACAGAAGCAGCCTCGCTCCCCCTGGCTGCTCATACACTTCCATGGAGGGGGGTTTGTGGCCCAGACATCCAGATCCCATGAGGTACAGTACAGAGTGCTGGATCATGCTGAGTGGTATTGAATGTAGTAATTGCAGTAATTATATGTAGCATTAGATCTTTCAGTGCAACAAAGTGTTGTGCGAAAGCTGCTGAAGTAACAAATGTTAATAGTTCTTAAAAAAAATTATATCCAACAAGATATGCCTTTGTTCCTTTCACTTTTGAGTGCACGCTCTTGTTTTTTGTTTAGACCCAGTTGCATTCCTCTCATCCCACATCATTATTCTATCTTTTATCCAACCTCTTCCTGTCATCAGAATTATCTTCGAAGCTGGTCTAAGGAGCTGAACGTCCCCGTCCTCTCCGTGGACTACTCTCTGTCACCCGAAGCGCCCTTTCCTAGAGCTCTTGAGGAATGTTTCTACGCCTACTGCTGGGCCCTGAAAAACTGTCATCTGCTGGGTCAGTTTATGACATCACAGTCCAGCAACACATGACCACAGTAAACCTATAATTAGAACTGACGGCTTGTATTTTAACGGATTATCTGGTGAATCTGTTAATATCTGGGGAAACATATGTTCCCACTCACAGACAGATAAAACGGATAAATGTAAACAAATAGGGTACAATATACAGTAGTACTGACACTGCCATTATTGATTAATCAGATTATTCTTTTGTTTGATTAATCATTTAGTCTATACAATTACAGATTACACAGATAGGAATCTTAAAATTTGAGAACAACAATCCTGGCTCTGTATTAATATTGCTTGAACTATTATAATTATTATTCACATACTAATAACTCTGTTTGTGTGTCTCAGGCTCGACAGCAGAGCGAGTTTGTCTGGCGGGAGACAGCGCCGGAGGCAACCTCTGCATCACCGTTTCCATGAAGGCCATATCCAGCGGCATCCGAGTCCCTGACGGCATCATGGCTGCGTACCCCGCCACCTTGCTCACCACCGATGCCTCCCCCTCCCGCCTGCTCACACTCATTGACCCGCTGTTGCCTTTAGGTGTTCTTACTAAATGCCTCAATGCCTATGCAGGTATGTGGGTGTGCACGGTGTTTGTGTATGTGCGCAGCATTAGGCGTGTGCGGTTTCACACCTCATTTAACACAAGAACACTTTCCGACGCCACAGGAACAGAAAACAGAATATCAGAGAGATTTATATATAAACTGGATAACGTGGGAGGAAAGGAAGATGGAAATAATCAACAACCTGCTGTCAGCTACACTGTAAGGCAATGATTGCTAAATACAAAGTTTGCATCCACCCACAGTCTTGGATTATTTTCACCAATGTGGCACCACCTAGTTTGCTTACTGGTTTGGCTGGTCAGCCCGACATTAGTCAATTGCACTGTAAACACTTTGACATGCCAGAGTCTGCCACTGAGCTCTCTGAATCCTCCAACAGTGTAACACTGAACACATAAACAGTTCAATTTCCACACAGTAAAAAACGCACAGTAGGAGATCTCAGACTTCCTGGAATAAACAGACTCAAAGTGGCTCTCTAGTGGTTTGAGTTGTGTCCAATGTGGGTATGTGAATTTAAACTTGATTCAGGAGGTTTTATCTTAACAAGCTTATATCAAGTTTTGGTGTCTGCCCTCAGTGACAGACTTATTCTTTTCTGAACTCACATCTCAGGTGTTGGAGCTCATAGGCCAGAAAGCTGCACTGTGTGTAGTAATTGTCATTATATATAAGATGAAGGTTTGTTTCATCTTGACCACGTTATCAAATTAATTTTGATAATTCACTTTGGACAGACTGAAATGTATTTTTAGATTTAATGTACTGTGTTATCTGTTATTACCTGTTGGTGTTTCACAATATACAGCAATTGATAATGTGGCCTTTACATATTGGCTAGCTTTGTATGGGTATGAAATAAATAAGTTCTAAATATTTAACATGTGGTAAAACTTTAAAGCCTGTATTCAATAGAAACTTAAAGGGACACTCCACTGATTTTTACACATGAAGTTCACGAGGAGTACGACTCAGCCTGTGAGAACAGTTGTATTCTGTATTATCTTCTGTGAATCTGGAAGAAGCTTTCCAAAATTTGAAATACCTCAGCCTGGGCTTGAGACAAAAGCCTAAGTTATAAACTGGAGGTGTGGGGTTTGCATTCACGAGGCAGATAGGAAAGACTGTATCAAGTTGCTACATCCAGTGATTTTAAAATAAAATTCAGGATGTGTCTGCCTTTCCTATTTCTGTTGTTAGTCCCTCAACTTTATGGAAGAGCAGCACTAAATCACTGGAGTACCCCTTTAAACATTAGACATTAAACCAAATATCTAGAGGATGTTCAAGGACACTGGAAGACAAGTAGTTTTCACTTGCTCATACTTTCTTTTTTGTATTATTTCATTGACTTTGTTTTGACTTCTTTTAATAATCTGCTGGAACCAAAGTAATCAAATCCGTCCTTTATGTAGTAAAGTACGCTCTGCCATTGAGACTTAAAACAACATTCGAACTGTTGGTACTTCAACCAGGTTTGTTGGATCTACAGTGGCTACTGAAAAACTGAAAATAAGCCAGGGTCGCATCCTTAAGAGCCACTTCCATGTTTTATTTTTAGTTTGTCTTTTGTGTCTTTGTTATGTAACACTGACATATTTTATCCTTTGCTCACCTCATATCCTCTCCCTCTCAGGCGCAGAGTCTCAGACGGTGCAGCCTGCAGTGGCGAGCGGCAGTCTAAGCGCTCTGGGCAGAGACACCGCCATGCTGCTTAGTGATCTCACCCAGGGAGCCTCCAACTGGATCCAGTCCTTTCTTGACCCCATGCGGCCTACAGGTGGAGTGCGCTCTCCGTCGTCAGCGCATAGAACGTCCCCGAGTAACAACACCCACAGGACGTTCAGCCACACCTCCCCACCAAACTCCGGGGCTCACATGGATTACCCAGAGGGCTTTGAGCCCCTGCGTTCTGAGTGCCTGGCTGTTGTCCGCCCGACGTCCTGCCCCATTACCAGGAACCCATTTGTGTCACCCCTGCTGGCTCCTAACAACATGCTAAGAGGCCTGCCACCTGTACATATAGTGGTGAGAGACGGAAATTACTTACTTAGAGACAGTTAAATCACTTAATTTGATTTAATTTAAAGTGTTTTGTAACTACAGCAACACAGATAAGAAAACTTTATTGTCCACAATGTGTAAATCTGCCTGCGGTTTCACCATAAGACATGTCATAAAAACATAAAAACATGCATACGACAATATATCGTCTCAGCAAACACATTCATTTAAAAAAAATGTAAAAATTGCAGCACAGTCAGGAGCACCACCCTGTAATCTAGTCTACCAAATCCTAGTTTCATTTATTGGGACAAAGGATTTCTTGTAGATATTTCTATTAGCTATTGGTAATCTATAACGTCTCCCTGAGGGTAAAAGTTCAAATTCACTGTACAGTGGGTGAGAAGGGTCGTTAATAACTCTGTCAGCTTTACTTCTTCAGCAAAAAAGCTCTGATAAACCAACTGTTGACTCCCTAACTGGCAACAAACAGCAGACAGACAAATTTAGCGACTTACTGAAGAAAATAGTGGAGCAATTAGCAGCTAAAACCTAATATTTCCCTTTCCTTTACTAAACTAATGTTACATGCGAATGTTGCTCTGTGTCTGCTAGATGTGTAAATAGACAAATGTTTGCTAACACGTTCATATAGCAACTTTTATGAGGTGATAATAAGTCGGTGTTCTGCTTACAGCTTGTTCCACCACCCCCTTTAACACTAGACAATAACATATCTGGACAAAAATGAAATATACACTATGTCAAGCAAGTTTCATATCTCTTCAAGTTGACTTGAATAACACACCAGAATCATCTGAAGCCAAATGCTGGTACTGTTTGCAGTAATGTTAAGTATATTAATTTGTATTTATTGGGTCAAATCATGCAAAAATTCTAGTATGTTCATATTTGCTTTGTGTGTTCTTGCTTCATGTAGCTTCATTTTAATATTTTTCAGGTCTATTGTTTTGCTATTTGTATTTTTCCAGCTAACTGTTACAGTTAGTTTCACAGTTTTTTCCAGTACATTTTCAGCTCTTGTTTCCTGATTCCTCCATGTGTCCACGCAGGCCTCTGCTCTGGATGCCTTGCTGGATGACTCTGTGATGTTTGCCAAGAAGCTGCGAGACATGGGCCAGCCCGTGAGTCTGTCGGTGGTGGAGGACCTCCCACACGGCTTCCTCAGCCTGTCACAGCTCTCCAAGGAGACGGACGTCGCTGCGGAAATCTGTGTGGAGCGAATGAGGGAGGTTTTTCAGCAAGAAAACCCGACGCCTGCTCTTCATAAACGGCCAAAGCGGGAAGAGACTTACCACTAGTGCTGATCTGTCAGGCTGATTTAGTCTGTCATTCAGGGGACTTTTGTTGTTTTGGAATGAAGAAGAGATTTGAAATAATGCGGTGAGACAAATGCAATAAATTGAAGAAGGGCTTACGTATTAGAGAGAATTATGAAGATGATGCAATAACTGTAAAACTAGAGGAAACTTTTGGATAACGCACTTTAAACTTATACCGCACAACATTTTCTCCAGTCAATGATGACTGAGAAAGCCACTAAAAAAGTGTAATATATTGTTCTGTAACCAGCTTTAATATTATCCTGAATAATAACAAAAAACGAAATAAGTGTTTTGATACAATTTACATGATCCATATCAAAAGCACACTGAGAATATTACAGTCTGGCAAAAACTAAAAGCTGAGGAAAAGTTCTCGCAGTAATTTCTTTACTGAACAGCTGTTGTGCCTTGATGTATGATGAAAAGCTACATCACCTAACTGACCTAACTGGTTAAAGGTTTACTTGTACAAGAAACACATTCCAGATGCACTGTTTTATTATTATATTTTGATTTTGTCACGTGTTTACAACATATTATTAATAAGGAGGCCTTGATCTTGTATTTACCAGCAGTATGTGGATGAGTGTTGAAAGTAACTTGTTATAATGTTTCTTAATATAAATATGTAATATTTAAAGCTTGTATTAAATCAAAAATGCAAAGATTTCTGGGTGTTATATGATATTTGTGCTCATTTGAAGTTTTTGGACATGAGTGTTTCCACCTATGTTAGCACAGCTTGTCCTGTGCAGCCACCAGATTGACCTCTTGACCCTGTTAACGTGCTGCTTTACATGGAAATCAGAAGTTATGTAATTTAATTAGCCTTTTCATAAATTGTGTATGTTTTAACATGTATTATCTAGAAACATTGTTAAAATAATTCAATGTTGAATTCAATTTAATGGGCAGATGATTGCTCTTGTTACTATACACAAGCAGCAAAATATAATAATACTTAATCTTACTGGCAGAATTACCTCTGTATAGAAGTTATTTAGCACAGTTTGACGTTTCCCATCCTTCATGATAACTCGACACCAGCTATTTGCACTGTTTGCTCTTGTAGCACTCGTCAGGGTTCCCAGACTGCACATGATGTCATTTTTTCATCATCTTCTATTGGTCAGTCAGTGACATTTTCAGGGGGAGTAAACTCACACACGATCTAAATTTGAGGAGTAAATTGAGATATCTTCCTGTCTGCGGACGTCCAAACCAAAATCGCAATGTTGGATCATGTTTTTAACAATGACAATAAAATATCACCAGGATGAACAAGCTTACTCTGTCTCTGGAGTTTGATTGAAGTAGCTAATTACACTTAACTCCAGTCACTGTACTTGAGTGGCTTTATAGTGCTCTTGAACTTGAGCATTTTTAAAGTTAGTATGTTTAACTTGTGCTGGCTTTTAACAGTAAGTTTAGCACTTCAATCCTCTGACAGACAGGATAAATTTGCGTGGGAACTGTTCAGTGGCTTTGCATGTTTGAACCCATTAGCTACAGTTTGTATGTTCTTTATATCACACTTAACCGTTTTTGCTGTTGTGTTTTACACATTTTAATGTATTTCTTCTGCTGTTTTAGACATAAGTAGGTTCCATTCAACTTACAATATAAACAATGTTAAACTATTGTTTCAAATCAATCTGCACTTAAACTGCATGACCACAAAATCATCATGTCACCAACAAAAATAAAGGCAGATTCTATTGGATTACGCAACTCAAACATGTTCATTCAATGGAAACAAAAATTTCCCTGGAATGGAAAAAACATCTAAAAGTCTAAAACTGTATAGCATGCATTTAGAAAAGAAGAGTCAGCAAAAATATAAATCATACATTATTTGTAATAAAAAAAAAAAAGAAGTGAAACCTTGCAAAAACATTGGTATAGTCCTTTAAAAATCGTGTAGGAATGATAGTGATATCTAATAAAACAACATTTTTTAAATTAGGTACTTTTTATTTTGGTTGAGTTCTGGTTTTTATGTCATAGACTTAAAGGACATGTTCACAATTTTTCTGTCATAAAAACAATTTTCTTGCTGTAATCATTCCTCCTGTTCATACTGGCCATTAGAAGATCCCTTCATAATGCACTTACAATGTAAGTGATGGGGGACAAAATCCACAGTCCTCCCTCTGCGCAAAAATGTATTTAAGCTTCAGTCGTCTATCTTAGATATCTTTCAAAGTTAGTCGTTTTAGTGTCAAAGCCCCTCTTTTTGTTATTATACTTCCACTGCAGCTCAACAGGGAGACACTGTCCGAGAAAACACAGAGAGGGAATTTGATGCTAAAAGGACTGTAAATGTGGCAGATATCCACTTGATATGACTAACTCAGACTGCTGAAGCCTCAGATAAACTTTTAATAACTGGACACACTGTGAATTTTTTGCCCCCACCACTTACATTGAAAGCATATTTGAAGAATTACCTCTGTATAGAAGTTACTTAGCACAGCTTGACGTTTCCCATCGTTCATGATAACTCAACACCAGCTATTTGCACTGTTTGCTCTTGTAGCACTCGTCAGGATTCCCAGATTGCACATGATATTTTTTCATCAACATCTTCTATTGGTCAGTCAGTGACATTTTCAGGGGGAGTAAACTCACACACGATCTAAATTTAAGGAGTAAACTGAGATATCTCCCTGTCTGCGGACGTCCAAACCAAAATCGCAATGTTGTTCCTCATTTTTCTTGTGTTGGTGGCTACCAATGGTGAGTTTGAGTGAAACTTTTTGTGCTTTTCTCACAAGAGGAAATAAGTAAGATAGACTCAAAAAATCATACAAAAAAATTGCTTTTGTGTGCTCAAATAACATTTAGGAAATTTCAAAAATTTTACAAAGTGCATAATGGATTTCGGGCTTATGATCTTTGCAGTTTTACTCCTCATTCCTACACTTTTTCTGTGTCTGTGTCCCCTCCACTCTCCACCTGTACAGCTGCCCTCGGCTTTGATGATACGATCTATGGCAGCTATGAGTGCA
The DNA here is from genome assembly GCF_963924715.1 of Thunnus thynnus. Lineage (NCBI taxonomy): Eukaryota > Metazoa > Chordata > Actinopteri > Scombriformes > Scombridae > Thunnus > Thunnus thynnus. The sequence goes on from NC_089531.1 coordinate 9,331,163, forward strand.
GGCCTCACTCCGTCCCCTGGCAGGTGTCACTCAACAACGGCTGGCACTATTGCGGAGGAGCCCTGATCAGTGACCGCTGGGTCGTCAGTGCTGCACACTGCTTCAAGTAAGTTGACGCTGATTGAGACCTACAACACCAAGCTTTATTTTACTGAAAGGGGACTTCTGTTGTAACCATCTGCTCCTCTTTTTGTCTCCATTATCCGTCAGAGGTGAGGACATTGAGCTGCGTCTGGGTGAGCACCACATCGGCAACAAGGATGGCCCTGAGCAGTTTATTGCTCCGGCTGTCATCATCCCCCACCCAGAGTACGACCGTTACACCAACAACAATGACATCATGCTAATCAAACTTGCTGAGCCAGCAAAGTTTGATAAGTATGTCCAGCCCATTGCCCTGCCTAGCAGCTGTGTCTCTGCAGAATACCAGTGGTGTGTGATTTCTGGCTGGGGAGTCACCAACGGTCCCTGTAAGTCTGGGATGGGACAGGACCATATTTAATCTCTATCAGAGTGTTTCTACTAGTCACCAATAAAAGTTCCTAAAGGTCAAAGATCACAATATTTGAACATGTGGCTGCAGGTGTCACTGTTGTAAAGAATGAGGCAACTAAGCCCATAAAAATGTCTCTCTGGCTCGTTTTTGTGTGATCCAGTTGATTGTCTGGAATGCCTGCACTGCGTGGATGTGCCCACCATTCCCCAGGAGCAGTGTGGGTTCTCCTCCTCTCTGTTCTGCACCGCCGTCCTTGAGCGAGGAAAGGGCTCCTGCCAGGTACATGAATGCATGAAAGTGTAAAAAAATAATCACAATCATCTGACAGCATGTATAATTGGTACACTCCTGTTCCTGCTCGCTAATTCATCTGACAAATTACACCTTGATGTCCTAATTTTTTCTTGTAAATGTTAAATGTATTTTCCAGCTGATACAGCATTTCCCCAATACATGTTATTTTGTGAATTTTCTTTTTCTATTATTTTTTTAATTACTACTCTTATTATATTTTTGTTACTATTTTATGATCACTATTAATCAAGACAGTATTATTTTTCCATCTTGTCCATCAGGGAGATTCTGGCGGCCCTGTGGTGTGTAATGGGGAGCTCCAAGGTGTGGTGTCCTTGGGGTGGGGCTGTGCTGGGGCAAATATGGTTGGGGTTCACACCAAGGTAGTTACACGACTGTAACATCAACAGATGTCTGTAATGTGATAGTGAACTACATTATCGCTGCATAAAGAAAATGGTTAACTTTTAATTA